>NC_074700.1:27305573-27605573 GCF_029448725.1 Salvelinus fontinalis | reverse complement strand
TGTTATGAATGATGTAGCATGTTGTGTTTATGGTGAATGATGTAGCATGTTGTGTTATGAATGATGTAGCATGTTGTGTTATGAATGATGTAGCATGTTGTGTTTGTTATGAATGATGCAGCATGTTGTGTTATGAATGATGTAGCATGTTGTGTTTGTTATGAATGATGTAGCATGTTGTGTTATGAATGATGTAGCATGTTGTGTTATGAATGATGTAGCATGTTGTGTTATGAATGATGTATCATGTTGTGTTATGAATGATGTAGCATGTTGTGTTATGAATGATGTAGCATGTTGTGTTATGAATGATGTAGCATGTTGTGTTTATGGTGAATGATGTAGCATGTTGTGTTATGAATGATGTAGCATGTTGTGTTATGAATGATGTAGCATGTTGTGTTATGAATGATGTAGCATGTTGTGTTATGAATGATGCAGCATGTTGTGTTATGAATGATGTAGCATGTTGTGTTTGTTATGAATGATGTAGCATGTTGTGTTGTGAATGATGTAGCATGTTGTGTTATGAATGATGCAGCATGTTGTGTTATGAATGATGTAGCATGTTGTGTTTGTTATGAATGATGTAGCATGTTGTGTTGTGAATGATGTAGCATGTTGTGTTATGAATGATGTAGCATGTTGTGTTTGTTATGAATGATGTAGCATGTTGTGTTATGAATGATGTAGCATGTTGTGTTATGAATGATGTAGCATGTTGTGTTATGAATGATGTAGCATGTTGTGTTTGTTATGAATGATGTAGCATGTTGTGCTATGAATGATGTAGCATGTTGTGTTATGAATGATGTAGCATGTTGTGTTATGAATGATGTAGCATGTTGTGTTATGAATGATGTAGCATGTTGTTTGTTATGAATGATGCAGCATGTTGTGTTATGAATGATGTAGCATGTTGTGTTTATGGTGAATGATGTAGCATGTTGTGTTATGAATGATGTAGCATGTTGTGTTATGAATGATGTAGCATGTTGTGTTATGAATGATGCAGCATGTTGTGTTATGAATGATGTAGCATGTTGTGTTTGTTATGAATGATGTAGCATGTTGTGTTATGAATGATGTAGCATGTTGTGTTATGAATGATGTAGCATGTTGTGTTATGAATGATGCAGCATGTTGTGTTATGAATGATGTAGCATGTTGTGTTTGTTATGAATGATGTAGCATGTTGTGTTGTGAATGATGTAGCATGTTGTGTTATGAATGATGCAGCATGTTGTGTTATGAATGATGTAGCATGTTGTGTTTGTTATGAATGATGTAGCATGTTGTGTTGTGAATGATGTAGCATGTTGTGTTATGAATGATGTAGCATGTTGTGTTTGTTATGAATGATGTAGCATGTTGTGTTATGAATGATGTAGCATGTTGTGTTATGAATGATGTAGCATGTTGTGTTATGAATGATGTAGCATGTTGTGTTTGTTATGAATGATGTAGCATGTTGTGCTATGAATGATGTAGCATGTTGTGTTATGAATGATGTAGCATGTTGTGTTATGAATGATGTAGCATGTTGTGTTATGAATGATGTAGCATGTTGTTTGTTATGAATGATGTAGCATGTTGTGTTATGAATGATGTAGCATGTTGTGTGTTATGAATGATGTAGCATGTTGTGTTATGAATGATGTAGCATGTTGTGTTATGAATGATGTAGCATGTTGTGTTATGAATGATGTAGCATGTTGTTTGTTATGAATGATGTAGCATGTTGTGTGTTATGAATGATGTAGCATGTTGTGTGTTATGAATGATGTAGCATGTTGTGTTTGTTATGAATGATGTAGCATGTTGTGTTATGAATGATGTAGCATGTTGTGTTATGAATGATGTAGCATGTTGTGTTATGAATGATGTAGCATGTTGTGTTTATGGTGAATGATGTAGCATGTTGTGTTATGAATGATGTAGCATGTTGTGTTATGAATGATGTAGCATGTTGTGTTTGTTATGAATGATGCAGCATGTTGTGTTATGAATGATGTAGCATGTTGTGTTTGTTATGAATGATGTAGCATGTTGTGTTATGAATGATGTAGCATGTTGTGTTATGAATGATGTAGCATGTTGTGTTATGAATGATGTATCATGTTGTGTTATGAATGATGTAGCATGTTGTGTTATGAATGATGTAGCATGTTGTGTTATGAATGATGTAGCATGTTGTGTTGTGTTATGAATGATGTAGCATGTTGTGTTTGTTTTGAATGATGTAGCATGTTGTGTTATGAATGATGTAGCATGTTGTGTTTATGGTGAATGATGTAGCATGTTGTGTTATGAATGATGTAGCATGTTGTGTTATGAATGATGTAGCATGTTGTGTTATGAATGATGCAGCATGTTGTGTTATGAATGATGTAGCATGTTGTGTTTGTTATGAATGATGTAGCATGTTGTGTTGTGAATGATGTAGCATGTTGTGTTATGAATGATGCAGCATGTTGTGTTATGAATGATGTAGCATGTTGTGTTTGTTATGAATGATGTAGCATGTTGTGTTGTGAATGATGTAGCATGTTGTGTTATGAATGATGTAGCATGTTGTGTTTGTTATGAATGATGTAGCATGTTGTGTTATGAATGATGTAGCATGTTGTGTTATGAATGATGTAGCATGTTGTGTTATGAATGATGTAGCATGTTGTGTTATGAATGATGTAGCATGTTGTGTTTGTTATGAATGATGTAGCATGTTGTGTTATGAATGATGTAGCATGTTGTGTTATGAATGATGTAGCATGTTGTGTTATGAATGATGTAGCATGTTGTTTGTTATGAATGATGCAGCATGTTGTGTTATGAATGATGTAGCATGTTGTGTTTATGGTGAATGATGTAGCATGTTGTGTTATGAATGATGTAGCATGTTGTGTTATGAATGATGTAGCATGTTGTGTTATGAATGATGCAGCATGTTGTGTTTGTTATGAATGATGTAGCATGTTGTGTTGTGAATGATGTAGCATGTTGTGTTATGAATGATGCAGCATGTTGTGTTATGAATGATGTAGCATGTTGTGTTTGTTATGAATGATGTAGCATGTTGTGTTGTGAATGATGTAGCATGTTGTGTTATGAATGATGTAGCATGTTGTGTTTGTTATGAATGATGTAGCATGTTGTGTTATGAATGATGTAGCATGTTGTGTTATGAATGATGTAGCATGTTGTGTTATGAATGATGTAGCATGTTGTGTTTGTTATGAATGATGTAGCATGTTGTGCTATGAATGATGTAGCATGTTGTGTTATGAATGATGTAGCATGTTGTGTTATGAATGATGTAGCATGTTGTGTTATGAATGATGTAGCATGTTGTTTGTTATGAATGATGTAGCATGTTGTGTTATGAATGATGTAGCATGTTGTGTGTTATGAATGATGTAGCATGTTGTGTTATGAATGATGTAGCATGTTGTGTTATGAATGATGTAGCATGTTGTGTTATGAATGATGTAGCATGTTGTTTGTTATGAATGATGTAGCATGTTGTGTGTTATGAATGATGTAGCATGTTGTGTGTTATGAATGATGTAGCATGTTGTGTTATGAATGATGTAGCATGTTGTGTTATGAATGATGTAGCATGTTGTGTTATGAATGATGTAGCATGTTGTGTTATGAATATTGTATCATGTTGTGTTTGTAATGAATGATGTATCATGTTGTGTTATGAATGATGTAGCATGTTGTGTTTGTTATGAATGATGTAGCATGTTGTGTTATGAATGATGTAGCATGTTGTACCATCTCTTCTGAACTTGTCTGTCTGTCTCACTTTCACACCCAGAGTCTTTGTATCTAAGAGTCAAACACACAAGCCACTACACCCAGAGGTCTAGCTGGTAGCATGTAGCATTGTGATGTTGTGTTGTGTGTTACAATGCTTATGAGAGATAGATAGAGATCAAATCAATTTAAATCAAGCGTAATTTATACAGCACATTTCAGACATGGAATGCAACACAATGTATTCAAAAGAATAACAATAAAAACTGAGCTACTAAAAAGCTTCCTGGAGAAAAGCAAAGCTAAAAATATTTATTTTAAGATCTAAAGGCTGCCTCTCCATGGCTCTTGGTCCTGGGCTTTGGGATAGTTAAAAGGCTGTCTCTCCATGCCTCTTGGTCCTAGGCTTTTTTGATAGTTAAAAGGCTGTCTCTCCATACCTCTTGGTCCTTGGCTTTGGGATAGTTAAAAGGCTGTCTCTCCATGCCTCTTGGTCCTAGGCTTTTTTGATAGTTAACCTGTCTAGCCCCGGGGTTCCGCTAGCTATTTTGGTCACATTCCTCCTAATGTGTGATTCGAAATTTAGTTCAGAATCTAAAATAACACCTAGGTTTTTTACCTGGACGTTTAATCTTTGTTGCCTGTGAATTAAAATGTGCAGCCAGATTCTCTCTCTGTGCTCCAACAATAAGTACATTGGTCTTGTCTTGCTCTAGCTGGAGGAAGTTGTGAGCCATCCAAGTATTTAAATCACTAACACAGTCTAACAATTTATCCCTGGAGCTAAACTGCAAAGCTGTGTATCGTCTGCGTAGCAGTGAAAATCAATGCTGTGCTTTCTGATAACGCTGCCAAGGGGTAATGAGGTCTAGCATTGTCTTGCATTAGGAGGAACCCAGGGCCAACCGCACCAGCATATGGTCTCACAAGGGGTCTGAGGATCTCATCTCGGTACCTAATGGCAGTCAGGCTACCTCTAGCGAGCACATGGAGGGCTGTGCGGCCCCCCAAAGAAATGCCACCCCACACCATGACTGACCCACCGCCAAACCGGTCATGCTGGAGGATGTTGCAGGCAGCAGAACGTTCTCCACGGCGTCTCCAGACTCTGTCACGTCTGTCACATGTGCTCATGTGCTCAGTGTGAACCTGCTTTCATCTGTGAAGAGCACAGGGCGCCAGTGGCGAATTTGCCAATCTTGGTGTTCTCTGGCAAATGCCAAACGTCCTGCACAGTGTTGGGCTGTAAGCACAACCCCCACCTGTGGACGTCGGGCCCTCATACCACTCTCATGGAGTCTGTTTCTGACCGTTTGAGCAGACACATGCACATTTGTGGCCTGCTGGAGATCATTTTGCAGGGTTCTGGCAGTGCTCCTACTCTTCCTTGCACAAAGGCGGAGGTAGCGGTCCTGCTGCTGGGTTGTTGCCCTCCTACGGCCTCCTCCACATCTCCTGATGTACTGGCCTGTCTCCTGGTAGCGCCTCCATGCTCTGGACACTACGCTGACAGACACAGCAAACCTTCTTGCCACAGTTTCAGGTGTCTCCGGAAGGTGGTGATTGACTCCGCTGTCCTGGCGTCGTGAGGGAGTTTGTTCCAGCATTGGGGTGCCAGAGCAGCGAACAGTTTTGACTGGGCTGAGCGGGAACTGTACTTCCTCAGAGGTAGGGAGGCGAGCAGGCCAGAGGTGGATGAAAGCAGTGCCCTTGTTTGGGTGTAGGGCCTGATCAGAGCCTGAAGGTACGGAGGTGCCGTTCCCCTCACAGCTCCGTAGGCAAGCACCATGGTCTTGTAGCGGATGCGAGCTTCAACTGGAAGCCAGTGGAGAGAGCGGAGGAGCGGGGTGACGTGAGAGAACTTGGGAAGGTTGAACACCAGACGGGCTGCGGCGTTCTGGATGAGTTGTAGGGGTTTAATGGCACAGGCAGGGAGCCCAGCCAACAGCGAGTTGCAGTAATCCAGACGGGAGATGACAAGTGCCAGGATTAGGACCTGCGCCGCTTCCTGTGTGAGGCAGGGTCGTACTCTGCGTACTCTGCGAGTTACATTGTGTTGTTTAAGTGTTCCCTTTATTTTTTTGAGCAGGGTATGATGCTCTCTCATTTCTAATGGCCTTGTTATATATGATGCTCTCTCATTTCTAATGGCCTTGTTATATATGCCAAGCTGCTCTCTCAGAATATCATAATGACCTGCAACTTTGACATCCACTTCCTTCTCTGCCTTTCTGCAGTTTCTCTTTAATGTATTAGTTTCCTCAGTCATCCAAAGGGCTCTCTGTTTGGATGTTTCCTTTTTCAACGTTACTGGAGCTATGGCATCAATGGTTGCCCTTAATTTACAATGTTTTTATTTAATTAAAGTTTGGACTGGCAACAAGGTAGTAAACAATCCACAGTGGTGATCAGAGAAAGCAACATCAACAGTAGAGGATATGGCAATAGAAAGCCCCTTGGTAATAACCAGGTCCAGAGTATGGCTGTGGTTATGGGTGGGCCCAGTAGAAAGCCCCTTGGTAATAACCAGGTCCATAGTATGGCTGTGGTTATGGGTGGGCCCAGTAGAAAGCCCCTTGGTAATAACCAGGTCCATAGTATGGCTGTGGTTATGGGTGGGACCAGTAGAAAGCCCCTTGGTAATAACCAGGTCCAGAGTATGGCTGTGGTTATGGGTGGGCCCAGTAGAAAGCCCCTTGGTAATAACCAGGTCCATAGTATGGCTGTGGTTATGGGTGGGACCAGTAGAAAGCCCCTTGGTAATAACCAGGTCCATAGTATGGCTGTGGTTATGGGTGGGCCCAGTAGAAAGCCCCTTGGTAATAACCAGGTCCAGAGTATGGCTGTGGTTATGGGTGGGCCCAGTAGAAAGCCCCTTGGTAATAACCCGGTCCAGAGTATGGCTGTGGTTATGGGTGGGCCCAGTAGAAAGCCCCTTGGTAATAACCAGGTCCAGAGTATGGCTGTGGTTATGGGTGGGCCCAGTAGAAAGCCCCTTGGTAATAACCAGGTCCAGAGTATGGCTGTGGTTATGGGTGGGCCCAGTAGAAAGCCCCTTGGTAATAACCAGGTCCAGAGTATGGCTGTGGTTATGGGTGGGCCCAGTAGAAAGCCCCTTGGTAATAACCAGGTTCAGAGTATGGCTGTGGTTATGGATGGGCCCAGTAGAAAGCCCCTTGGTAATAACCAGGTCCAGAGTATGGCTGTGGTTATGGGTGGGCCCAGTAGAAATCCCCTTGGTAATAACCAGGTCCAGAGTATGGCTGTGGTTATGGGTGGGCCCAGTAGAAAGCCCCTTGGTAATAACCCGGTCCAGAGTATGGTTGTGGTTATGGTTGGGCCCAGTAGAAAGCCCCTTGGTAATAACCAGGTCCAGAGTATGGCTGTGGTTATGGGTGGGCCCAGTAGAAAGCCCCTTGGTAATAACCAGGTCCAGAGTATGGCTGTGGTTATGGGTGGGCCCAGTAGAAAGCCCCTTGGTAATAACCCGGTCCAGAGTATGGCTGTGGTTATGGGTGGGCCCAGTAGAAAGCCCCTTGGTAATAACCAGGTCCAGCGTATGGCTGTGTTTATGGGTGGGCCCAGTAGAAAGCCCCTTGGTAATAAACAGGTCCAGAGTATGGCTGTGGTTATGGGTGGGCCCAGTAGAAAGCCCCTTGGTAATAACCAGGTCCAGAGTATGGCTGTGGTTATGGGTGGGCCCAGTAGAAAGCCCCTTGGTAATAACCAGGTCCAGAGTATGGCTGTGGTTATGGGTGGGCCCAGTAGAAAGACCCTTGGTAATAACCTGGTCCAGAGTATGGCTGTGGTTATGGGTGGGCCCAGTAGAAAGCCCCTTGGTAATAACCAGGTCCAGAGTATGACTGTGGTTATGGGTGGGCCCAGTAGAAAGCCCCTTGGTAATAACCAGGTCCAGAGTATGGCTGTGGTTATGGGTGGGCCCAGTAGAAAGCCCCTTGGTAATAACCAGGTCCAGAGTATGGCTGTGGTTATGGGTGGGCCCAGTAGAAAGCCCCTTGGTAATAACCAGGTCCAGTAGAAAGCCCCTTGGTAATAACCAGGTCCAGAGTATGGCTATGGTTATGGATGGGCCCAGTAGAAAGCCCCTTGGTAATAACCAGGTCCAGAGTATGGCTGTGGTTATGGGTGGGCCCAGTAGAAAGCCCCTTGGTAATAACCAGGTCCAGAGTATGGCTGTGGTTATGGATGGGACCAGTAGAAAGCCCCTTGGTAATAACCAGGTCCAGACTATGGCTGTGGTTATGGATGGGACCAGTAGAAAGCCCCTTGGTAATAACCAGGTCAAGAGTATGGCTGTGGTTATGGGTGGTCCCAGTAGAAAGCCCCTTGGTAATAACCAGGTCCAGTAGAAAGCCCCTTGGTAATAACCAGGTCCAGAGTATGGCTGTGGTTATGGGTGGTCCCAGTAGAAAGCCCCTTGGTAATAACCAGGTCCAGAGTATGGCTGTGGTTATGGGTCGGCCCAGTAGAAAGCCCCTTGGTAATAACCAGGTCCAGAGTATGGCTGTGGTTATGGGTGGGCCCAGTAGAAAGCCCCTTGGTAATAACCCGGTCCAGAGTATGGCTGTGGTTATGGGTGGGCCCAGTAGAAAGCCCCTTGGTAATAACCAGGTCCAGAGTATGGCTGTGGTTATGGGTGGGCCCAGTAGAAAGCCCCTTGGTAATAACCCGGTCCAGAGTATGGCTGTGGTTATGGGTGGGCCCTTTAACATGATGGAAAAAAGTCCATAGAGCTCAAAAGATTCATGAATTTAATGGCCTTGGTGTCTTTGTCAACATGAATATTAAAATCACCCAACACAATGATTTTATCATAGTTCTCAAGGAGAATAGACAGTAGTTCAGAGAAATCAGTAAAGAACGTTGGCTATACAGGGTTATGGCCAGCACTGGTGGCTGGCATTTAACTAGTATAGCATGATGCTCTGGTGGCTGACATTTAAACAGTATAATATGATGCTCTGGTCTGGTCTGGCTTTGCTGCAGGAGTGAGTGGTGCACATTACAAAATATATGACATCATGAGTAGGAAAATTACGTGGATATATTGAAGCAACATCTCAAGACATCAGTTAGGAAGTTAAAGCTTGGTCGCAAATGGGTCTTCCAAATGGACAACGACCCCAAGCATACTTCCAACGTTGTTGCAAAATGGCTTAAGGACAACAAAGTCAAGGTATTGGAGTGGCCATCAAAAAGCCCTGACCTCAATCCTACAGAAAATGTGTGGGCAGAACTGAAAAAGTGTGTGGGAGCAAGGAGGCCTACAAACCTGACTCAGTTACACCAGCTCTGTCAAGAAGAATGGGCCAAAATTCACCAAACTTATTGTGGGAAGCTTGTGGAGGGCTACCCGAAACATTTGACCAAAGTTAAACAATGTAAAGGCAATGCTACCAAATACTAATTGAGTGTATGTAAACGTCTGACCAAATGGGAATGTGATGAAATAAATAATTCTCTCTACCATTATTCTGACATTTCACATTCTTAAAATGAAGTGGTGATCCTAACTGACCTAAGACAGGGAATTGTTACTACGATTAAATGTCAGGAATTGTGAAAAACTGAGTTTAAATGTATTTGGCTAAGGTGTCTGTCCCTCACTCATCTCTCTCTCTCCTCTCTCTTTACCTAGTAACCCTGTACATCAGAACATCATGGTGGGTGGAAAAATATGCTCTCTTCAGCAGCGATGAATAACCACAACCCTGTCAGTCCATTTCTTTACTTCTCCTTTCTCTTATATTCTCTCTCCTTCCTTCCCTTTTCGTAACCAACTGTGGCCTTGACCTCCAACAGTATGAGCAACAGAGAGGTGTGAAGTTTCCACAACAGAATTAGGTTTAGTTTATCATGCACTTCTCTTTAGATGCTGCAGCCTTGACCTCCATCAACAGAGTTAGAGTCAGTTTATCATGAGAACATACAGACACCACTGACTGGAACTATCAACAACAAGAGTTAGTTTATCATGAGAACATACAGACACCACTGACTGGAACTATCAACAACAAGAGTTAGTTTATCATGAGAACATACAGACACCACTGACTGGAACTATCAACAACAAGAGTTAGTTTATCATGAGAACATACAGACACCACTGACTGGAACTATCAACAACAAGAGTTAGTTCCAGTCAGTGGTGTCTGTTTGTTCTCATGATAAACTATCAACAACAAGAGTTAGTTTATCATGAACATACAGACACCACTGACTGGAACCAGCTGACAGTATCAGTTGTAAAGGCTTCATTACTACTAACAGAAGGAACGTTGTAGTGTTATGTCCGTGATGAATGTTGTAAAAGCTTCAATGTGTTTTTGTATTGAACTGCTCTGTTAAATTATGTTGATCATGTGAAATTGTAAATTGTATTTTTCTATGATGTCATTGTGTGTGTTTAGCTTGAGCAACACCATTGGTTGTTAACTTGTCAAATAAAGCTTCCTAAAATGTGTTAGAAAATGTGCCAGTTTGTCACTTTCATGAGTTTGGAGAAATAATATGTTCCACTACTGAAGACATTGTCTCTAATCTAGTGGAGTAATAACATGTTCCACTACTGAAGACATTGTCTCTAATCTAGTGGAGTAATAACATGTTCCACTACTGAAGACATTGTCTCTAATCTAGTGGAGTAATAACATGTTCCACTACTGAAGACATTGTCTCTAATCTAGGTTGGAGTAATAACATGTTCCACTACTGAAGACATTGTCTCTAATCTAGTGGAGTAATAACATGTTCCACTACTGAAGACATTGTCTCTAATCTAGTGGAGTAATAACATGTTCCACTACTGAAGACATTGTCTCTAATCTAGTGGAGTAATAACATGTTCCACTACTGAAGACATTGTCTCTAATCTAGTGGAGTAATAACATGTTCCACTACTGAAGACATTGTCTCTAATCTAGTGGAGTAATAACATGTTCCACTACTGAAGACATTGTCTCTAATCTAGTGGAGTAATAACATGTTCCACTACTGAAGACATTGTCTCTAATCTAGGTTGGAGTAATAACATGTTCCACTACTGGAGACATTGTCTCTAATCTAGTGGAGTAATAACATGTTCCACTACTGAAGACATTGTCTCTAATCTAGTGGAGTAATAACATGTTCCACTACTGAAGACATTGTCTCTAATCTAGTGGAGTAATAACATGTTCCACTACTGAAGACATTGTCTCTAATCTAGGTTGGAGTAATAACATGTTCCACTACTGAAGACATTGTCTCTAATCTAGTGGAGTAATAACATGTTCCACTACTGAAGACATTGTCTCTAATCTAGTGGAGTAATAACATGTTCCACTACTGAAGACATTGTCTCTAATCTAGTGGAGTAATAACATGTTCCACTACTGAAGACATTGTCTCTAATCTAGTGGAGTAATAACATGTTCCACTACTGAAGACATTGTCTCTAATCTAGTGGAGTAATAACATGTTCCACTACTGAAGACATTGTCTCTAATCTAGGTTGGAGTAATAACATGTTCCACTACTGAAGACATTGTCTCTAATCTAGTGGAGTAATAACATGTTCCACTACTGAAGACATTGTCTCTAATCTAGGTTGGAGTAATAACATGTTCCACTACTGAAGACATTGTCTCTAATCTAGTGGAGTAATAACATGTTCTACTACTGAAGACTTTGTCTCTAATCTAGTGGAGTAATAACATGTTCTACTACTGAAGACATTGTCTCTAATCTAGGTTATGACTTTATATTTCTAGAAAATATATAAATAAGGAAGAATGTTTCACTTCTCTTTTTGACTTCTCTAACCCCAAACCCTGGCCTGGTCTACATGGTCTGTTTCGCAAGCATTCCCCGAAGTCTTGCGATATTGTGCCTCTGGGTTTAGAAATGTCTGGTGGGTATTAGCACCAACAGAGAAGGTTTGAATCCTAAGCATCCTGCCTCCACATTGTTTGAAGTACAATAGACCAACATAGCTACCGTAGTAGGTCAAAGCTGTATGCTGGAAAACCTTGGTAGAGCATGGGTGTAGAAGGCGTTACGGTGCTCATGTGAATTTCCTTTATTTTTCGGCTAAAGACCAATTCCTACTTCTCAATTAAAACAATGTTTTATTTGCAATTAGATACAATGCCTTCAGAAAAGTATTCATACCCCTTGACTTATTCCACATTTTGTTGTTTTCCAGCCTGAATTCAGAATGTATTAAATAGATGTTATTTCTCACCCACCTACACACAATACCCCACAATGACATCACAATACCCCACAATGACATCACAATACCCCACATTGACATCACAATACCCCATAATGACATCACAATACCCCACAATGACATCACAATACCCCATAATGACATCACTATAACCCACAATGACATCACAAGACCCCACAATGACATCACAATACCCCACAATGACATCACAATACCACACAATGACATCACTATACCCCACAATGACATCACAATACCCCACAATGACATCACAATACCCTATAATGACATCACAATTCCCCACAATGACATCCCAATACCCCACAATGACATCACTATACCCCACAATGACATCACAATACCCCACAATGACATCACAATACCCTATAATGACATCACAATACCCCACAATGACATCACAATACCCCACAATGACATCACTATACCCCATAATGACATCACAATACCCCACAATGACAAAGTGAAAACATGTACATTTCTTGAAAATGAAATACATAAATATCGAAATCACACCCCTGATTCAATACATTAACTCCGTACCCCCTGTATATAGTCTCGCTATTGTTATTTTACTGATTCTCTTTAATGTTGTTTTTATTTCTTATTCTTATTCGTCTTTTTTAAACTGCATTGTTGGTTAAGGTCTTGGTAAGGTAAGGTCTTGGTAAGCATTTCATGGTAAGGTTGAATTCAGCGCATGTGACAAATAACATTTGATTTGACATTAGAATCACAGTTGGCAGCGAATAGTGATTACAGCTGTAAGTATTTCTGGGTCTTAGAGCTGTAAGTGTTTCTGGGTAAGTCTCTAAGAGCTGTGAGTCTTTCTGGGTAAGTCTCTAGACCTGTAAGTATTTCTGGGTAAGTCTCTAGACCTGTAAGTATTTCTGGGTAAGTCTCTAAGAGCTGTGAGTCTTTCTGGGTAAGTCTCTAAGAGCTGTGAGTCTTTCTGGGTAAGTCTCTAGACCTGTAAGTATTTCTGGGTAAGTCTCTAAGAGCTGTGAGTATTTCTGTCTCCAAGAGTGTTAAGTATTTCTGGGTAAGTCTCTAAGAGCTGTGAGTCTTTCTGGGTAAGTCTCTAAGAGCTGTGAGTATTTCTGGGTAACTCTTTAAGAGCTGTGCCTTTCTGGGTAAGTCTCTAAGAGCTGTGAGTCTTTCTGGGTAAGTCTCTAAGAGCTGTGAGTCTTTCTGGGTAAGTCTCTAAGAACTGTAAGTTTTTCTTTCTCTTAGAGCTTTGAGTCTTTCTGGGTAAGTCTCTAAGAACTGTAAGTTTTTCTTCCTCTTAGAGCTTTGAGTATTTCTGGGTAAGTCTGTAAGTGCTTTGCAAACCTGGATGGTACAATATTTTTACATTGGTCTTTTCAATATCTGTCACGTGTGTTGTTGATCATTGCTAGACAGCCATTGTCAAGTCTTGTCATAGATTTTCAAGACGATTTCAGTTAACTTCTTTGGGCTGCAAGCCCGAAGCCGGGCACAATATGACAACAGCCGCTTCAAGTGCAGGGCGCGAAATTCAAAAGATATTTTTTTGAAATATTTAACTTTCACACATGAACAAGTCTAATACAGCAAATGAAAGATAAACATCTTGTGAATCCAGCCAACATGTCCAATTTTTAAAATGTTTTACAGCGAAAACACCACGTATATTTATGTTAGCTCACCACCAAATACAAAAAAGGACAGACATTTTTCACAGCACAGGTAGCATGCACAAAACCAACCTAACTAACCAAGAACTAAATAAACTAATCAAGAAACAACTTCATCAGATGACAGTCTTATAACATGTTATACAATAAATCTATGTTTTGTTAAAAAAAATTGCATATTTGAGGTATAAATCAGTTTTACATTGCAGCTACCATCACAGCTACCGTCACAAATAGCACCGAAGCAGCCAGAGTAATTACAGACACCAACGTGAAATACCTAAATACTCATTTCTGAAAAATACATGGTGTACAGCAAATGAAAGACAAGCATCTTGTGAATCCAGCCAATATTTCCGATTTCTTAAGTGTTTTACAGCGAAAACACAATATAGCATTATATTAGCTTACCACAATAGCCAGAAACACAAGCCATTTACCAGCAGCAAAAGTTAGCGATCGTAACAAACCAGCAAAAGATATATCATTTTTGAATAACCCTGATAAGCTTCATCAGATGACAGTCCTATAACATCAGGTTATACATACACTTATGTTTTATTCGAAAATGTGCATATTTAGAGCTGAAATCAGTGGTTATACATTGTGCTAATGTAGCATCTTTTTCCCAGAATGTCCGGATATTTTTATGACACTCACCTATTCTGACCAAATAACTATTCATAAATGTTACTAAAAAATACATGTTGTATAGGAAATGATAGATACACTAGTTCTTAATGCAATCGCCGTGATAACTTCATTACGACATCCAGCTTACGTTATAGCGAGAGAGTGCCCAAAATCTGGGCGCAAACTAATCGTACACATGTTCGACAGATATATGAAATAGCATCATAAAATGGGTCCTACTTTTGATGATCTTCCATCAGAATGTTGTACAAGGGGTCCTTTGTAGGGAACAATCGTTGTTTGGTTTTAGAATGTCCTCTTCTCCAGTCAATTAGCACGGAAAGCTAGCAAAGTGGCGCGAAGCTCTCCTTCGTGAACAAACGCAGACAAAGCAACACGCCTAACGTCCCGAAAAAATTTCAATAATCTAATAAAACTATATTGAAAAAACATACTTTACGATGATATTGTCACATGTATCAAATAAAATCAAAGCCGGAGATATTAGTCGTCTATAACGACAGCTTTACAGAAGGCAATACCAGGTCACTTCTCGCGCGTTCCAGAAAACAGGAAATTGGGGTCACGTCATGCCAAGAGCTTTTATTCGACCTCAGATGATGTTATACACTCCATTTCTTCTCTCACTGCCTGTTGACATCTAGTGGAAGGCGTATGAAGTGCATGTATACTAATAAATATCAAGCACATTTATAGGCAGGCCCTAGAACAGAGCATCGATTTCAGATTTTCCACTTCCTGTCAGGAAGTTTGCTGCAAAATGAGTTCTGTTTTACTCACAGATATAATTCAAACGGTTTTAGAAACTAGAGAGTGTTTTCTATCCAATAGTAATGATAATATGCATATTGTACGAGCAAGAATTGAGTACGAGGCCGTTTGAAATGGGCACCTTTTATCCAGGCTACTCAATACTGCCCCTGCAGCCCAAACAGGTTAAAACTGTAACTAGGCCACTCAGGAACATTCAATGTCGTCTTGGTAAGCAACTGACTGATTAAAGCAGGTATTTTCAACAGGTTCAGTCTGTGTTAATATGACTATCCTCTCTCAGCTGGTCCAGTCTGTGTTAATATCCTCTCTCTCTCCTGTGTTTAGTTCCAGGTGGATCTGGTCCAGTCATAACATGATGCTCTGGTCTGGTGGCTGACATTTAAACAGTATAACATGATGCTCTGGTGGCTGACATTTAAACAGTATAACATGATGCTCTGGTCTGGTGGCTGACATTTAAACAGTATAACATGATGCTCTGGTCTGGTGGCTGACATTTAAACAGTATAACATGATGCTCAAAATACCACCAAGCCAAATGTCACCAAGCCAAATGTCCTTACATCTGAAAGTATTAGTAAAAATAGAGGCTGTCTCCACCCCACATAGACTTATCAGAGCAGTAGATCTGTGTCTGTTTGAGGATATAGCTGTATGTGAACAACATCACCCATTGTTAAACACCTCTGTTCCTCTGTCACACATTTTACAAACATATTTTAGTCATTTAACTCTTGTCCAGAGAAACTTACAGTAGTGAGTTGATACATGATTGTTATTTTTCCTGTACTGGTCACCCGTGGGATCAAACCCACAACCCTGGCACTGCAAGGGCCATTCTCTACCAACTGAGCCACACCGGAAACAGACGCACACAAACACACACAGACAGGTTGGGGTGTATAAATGTATCTATCTACACATTAAACACTGAGACCTGTTGAGGTCTATAAATGTATCTAACTACACATTAAACACTGAGACCTGTTGGGGTGCATAAATGTTCTTGTGGTGTTGGAGGTTTTCTCTGCAGTAGACTGGATCAGCTCCTCTGTCCCTCACTCATCTCTCTCTCCTCTCTCTTTACCTAGTGACCCTGTTCATCAGAACGTCATGGTGGATGGAAAAAGATCCTCTCTTCAGCAGCGGTGAATAACCACAACCCTGTGAGTCCATCTCTTTACTTCTCCTTTCTCTTATCTTCTCTCTCCCTCCTTCCCTTTTCGTGACCAACGCACTTCTCTTTAGACGCTGCGGCCGCCATCAACAGCATCAGCAACAGAGTGGTGTGAAATTTCCACAACAGAGTTAGAGTCAGTTTATCATGTACTTCTCTTTAGACGCTGCAGCCTTGACCTCTATCAACAGTTAGAGTTAGTTTATCATGAGAACATACAGACACCACTGACTGGAACTATCAACAACAAGAGATAGTTTATCATGAGAACATACAGACACCACTGACTGGAACTATCAACAACAAGAGATAGTTTATCATGAGAACATACAGACACCACTGACTGGAACTATCAACAACAAGAGTTAGTTTATTTTTTTTTATTTTTTTTATTTCACCTTTATTTAACCAGGTAGGCTAGTTGAGAACAAGTTCTCATTTGCAACTGCGACCTGGCCAAGATAAAGCATAGCAGTGTGAACAGACAACACAGAGTTACACATGGAGTAAACAATAAACAAGTCAATAACATGGTAGAAAAAAAGAGAATCTATATACAATGTGTGCAAAAGGCATGAGGTAGGCAATAAATCGAATAATTACAATTTAGCAGATTAACACTGGAGTGATAAATCATCAGATGATCATGTGCAAGAAGAGATACTGGTGTGCAAAAGAGCAGAAAAGTAAATAAATAAAAGCAGTATGGGGGTGAGGTAGGTAAATTGGGTGGGTAGTTTACAGATGGACTATGTACAGCTGCAGCGATCGGTTAGCTGCTCGGATAGCAGATTTTTAAAGTTGTTGAGGGAGATAAAAGTCTCCAACTTCAGAGATTTTTGCAATTCGTTCCAGTCGCAGGCAGCAGAGAACTGGAAGGAAAGGCGTCCAAATGAGGTTTTGGCTTTAGGGATGATCAGTGAGATACACCTGCTGGAGCGCGTGTTGCGGGTGGGTGTAGCCATCGTGACCAGTGAACTGAGATAAGGCGGCACTTTACCTAGCATAGCCTTGTAGATGACCTGGAGCCAGTGGGTCTGACGACGAACATGTAGCGAGGGCCAGCCGACTAGGGCATACAGGTCGCAGTGGTAGGTCGTATAAGGTGCTTTAGTAACAAAACGAATGGCACTGTGATAAACTGCATCCAGTTTGCTGAGTAGAGTATTGGAAGCTATTTTGTAGATGACATCGCCGAAGTCGAGGATCGGTAGGATAGTCAGTTTTACTAGGGTAAGTTTGGCGGCGTGAGTGAAGGAGGCTTTGTTGCGGAATAGAAAGCCGATTCTTGCTTTGATTTTGGATTGGAGATGTTTGATATGAGTCTGGAAGGAGAGTTTGCAGTCTAGCCAGACACCTAGGTACTTATAGATGTCCAAATATTCTAGGTCGGAACCGTCCAGGGTGGTGATGCTAGTCGGGCGTGCGGGTGCAGGCAGCGAACGGTTGAAAAGCATGCATTTGGTTTTACTAGCGTTTAAGAGCAGTTGGAGGCCACGGAAGGAGTGTTGTATGGCATTGAAGCTCGTTTGGAGGTTAGATAGCACAGTGTCCAAGGAAGGGCCGGAAGTATATAGAATGGTGTCGTCTGCGTAGAGGTGGATCAGGGAATCGCCCGCAGCAAGAGCAACATCATTGATGTGTACAGAGAAAAGAGTCGGCCCGAGAATTGAACCCCGTGGTACCCCCATAGAGACTGCCAGAGGACCGGACAACATGCCCTCCGATTTGACACACTGAACTCTGTCTGCAAAGTAGTTGGTGAACCAGGCAAGGCAGTCATTAGAAAAACCGAGGCTACTGAGTCTGCCGATAAGAATATGGTGATTGACAGAGTCGAAAGCCTTGGCCAGGTCGATGAAGACGGCTGCACAGTAATGTCTTTTATCGATGGCGGTTATGATATCGTTTAGTACCTTGAGCGTGGCTGAGGTGCACCCATGACCGGCTCGGAAACCGGATTGCACAGCGGAGAAGGTACGGTGGGATTCGAGATGGTCAGTGATCTGTTTGTTGACTTGGCTTTCGAAGACCTTAGATAGGCAGGGCAGGATGGATATAGGTCTGTAACAGTTTGGGTCCAGGGTGTCTCCTCCTTTGAAGAGGGGGATGACCGCGGCAGCTTTCCAATCCTTGGGGATCTCAGATGATACGAAGGAGAGGTTGAACAGGCTGGTGATAGGGGGTGCGACAATGGCGGCGGACAGTTTCAGAAATAGGGGGTCCAGATTGTCAAGCCCAGCTGATTTGTATAGGTCCAGGTTTTCCAGCTCTTTCAGAACATCTGCTATCTGGATTTGGGTAAAGGAGAAGCTGGGGAGGCTTGGGCGAGTAGCAGCGGGGGGGGCGGGGCTGTTGGCCAAGGTTGGAGTCGCCAGGAGGAAGGCATGGCCAGCCATTGAGAAATGCTTGTTGAAGTCTTCGATTATCACGGATTTATCGGTGGTGACCGTGTTACCTAGCCTCGGTGCAGTGGGCAGCTGGGAGGAGGTGCTCTTGTTCTCCATGGACTTTGCAGTATCCCAGAACTTTTTGGAGTTAGAGCTACAGGATGCAAATTTCTGCTTGAAAAAGCTGGCCTTTGCTTTCCTGACTGACTGCGTGTATTGGTTCCTGACTTCCCTGAACAGTTGCATATCGCGGGGGCTCTTCGATGCTATTGCAGTTCGCCACAGGATGTTTTTGTGCTGGTCGAGGGCAGTCAGGTCTGGAGTGAACCAAGGGCTATATCTGTTCTTGGTTCTGCATTTTTTGAACGGAGCATGCTTGTCTAATATGGTGAGGAAGTAACATTTAAAGAATGACCAGGCATCCTCAACTGACGGGATGAGGTCAATATCCTTCCAGGGTACCCGGGCCAGGTCGATTAGAAAGGCCTGCTCGCAGAAGTGTTTTAGGGAGCGTTTGACAGTGATGAGGGGTGGTCGTTTGACCGCGGACCCGTGGCGGATACAGGCAATGAGGCAGTGATCGCTGAGATCTTGATTGAAGACAGCAGAGGTGTATTTGGAGGGCAGGTTGTTCAGGATAATGTCTATTAGGGTGCCCATGTTTACGGATTTAGGGTTGTACCTGGTGGGTTCGTTGATGATTTGTGTGAGATTGAGGGCATCAAGCTTGGATTGTAGGACTGCCGGGGTGTTAAGCATATCCCAGTTTAGGTCACCTAACAGAACAAACTCTGAAGCTAGATGGGGAGCGATCAATTCACAGATGGTGTCCAGGGCACAGCTGGGAGCTGAGGGGGGTCGGTAGCAGGCGGCAACAGTGAGAGACTTATTTCTGGAGAGATTAATTTTTAAAATTAGAAGTTCGAACTGTTTGGGCATAGACCTGGAAAGTATGACAGAACTTTGCAGGCTATCTCTGCAGTAGATTGCAACTCCTCCCCCTTTGGCAGTTCTATCTTGACGGAAAGTGTTATAGTTGGGTTTGGAAATCTCAGAATTTTTGGTGGCCTTCCTTAGCCAGGATTCGGACACGGCAAGGACATCAGGGTTGGCAGAGTGTGCTAAAGCGGTGAGTAAGGCAAACTTAGGGAGGAGGCTTCTGATGTTGACATGCATGAGGCCAAGGCTTTTTCGATCACAGAAGTCAACAAATGAGGGTGACTGGGGACATGCAGGGCCTGGGTTTACCTCCACATCACCCGAGGAACAGAGGAGTAGTAGGATGAGGGTGCGGCTAAAGGCTATCAAAACTGGTCGCCTAGAGCGTTGGGGACAAAGAATAAAAGGAGCAGAATTATGGGCGTGGTAGAATAGATTCTGGGCATAATGTGCAGACAGGGGTATGTTGGGGCGTGGGTACAGCGGAGGCAAGCCCAGGCACTGGGTGATGATAAGAGAGGTTGTATCTCTGGACATGCTGGTCTCAATGGGTGAGGTCACCGCATGTGTGGGGGGTGGGACCAAGGAGGTATCAGAGGTACGGAGAGTGGAACTACAGGGTCCATTGCAAACCAAAACAATGATAATGATAACTAGCCTGAACAACAGTATGCAAGGCATATTGATATTTGAGAGAGACATACAATAAGGCATAAAGTGATTGCAGGTCTTGATTGGGAGAGCTAGCTAAAACAACAGGTAAGATAACAGCAGCAATAACAGGGTGCTAGTCTAACACAGCAACAACAGGTAAAAATGGCGACGACTAGGCAGAGAGGGTCGGATTAACTACACACAGATCCTGAGTTAAAGCACAGAGCCGACAGATAAAACACAAATAAACAGAATGGAGTACCGTGAATTAATGGACAGTCAAGCATGCATCAGCTATGTAGCCAAGTGATCATAGTGTCCAGGGGGCAGCCGTAGATGGAGCAGGGAGGCCTCCACTAAGCTAGCACGCGGCGTTTAAAGTTAGTAGCCCGGGGGGTGGTCTGCTCAGACGGAGGGGGTCTGCTCAGACGTGGTCGTGTCGACAGAGAATCCAAGCCAGATGGCGATGGCGAAAGGGAGGTTGTGAATTGTAGAATTGTGTTTGCTAACTGGTGCTAGCTTCGTGGCAGTGGCGCTAGCTGCGCTAGCCGCAAGCTAGCTGTGAGGATCAGAAGCAGTGGCTCAGGGATTACGGCAGGAATCCGGCGTTGTTGTCGAGAGACAGTCCGATGCTGGTAAATTGGTGAGTAATATCCAGGCTAATAACAGGGCTGGTGTCTGTGCAGAAGGTAAAAGCTACTAGCAGCGGCAAAAAAATGGCTAAATTAGCTTGTAGCTGGTATTGTAGCCCAAGAATTCGCTGGTAGACCTCTTCAGCTAGCCGGCAGATGGGCCTAGCTCGAGGCTAGCTCAAGGCTAACTGGTGCTTGCTTCGGGACAGAGGTGTTAGCCAGTAGTAGCCACTCGGTTGCAGCTAGCTAGCTGTGATGATACGGTGTAATTGTCCAGAGCTTGCGTCAGGAATCCGGTGATGTGGTAGAGAAAAAGCAGTCCTATATGCTCTGGGTTGATATCGCGCTTGCAGACTGGCAGGTATTGGCACGGTATTGAAGCTGGCTGTGTCCGAGTTGAGGGTGAAGACCGCAGCAGTGGCTAACTGACTACTAGCTAGTAGCTAGTTATCTGGCTAGCTTCTGATTGGGGTTACGGTTCTAAAGTATAAAAAAATAGCAGGTCCGTACCACATTGGGTGAGGCGGAATGTAGGAATGTATATTCAGTTCCTAGATGGAAAGTGAAATTAAAATATATTCGAAATGTATACGAAAAATACGAAGACTATTTACACGGGACAGGACAAGGACAAAGACACGTCCGACTGCTACGCCATCTTGGATTATATCATGAGAACATAGACACCACTGACTGGAACTATCAACAACAAGAGTTAGTTTATCATGAGAACATAGACACCACTGACTGGATCTATCAACAACAAGAGTTAGTTTATCATGAGAACATACAGACACCACTGACTGGAACCATTTTTCTATAATGTAATTTTCTGTGTTTATCTTGAGCAACACCAGTTAATGGTTGCCAACTTGCCAAATAAAGCTTCCAAGACCTGGAGGTTCTATGTGTTGTATCCTGATCTGTCCACTAGATGGCAGTGTTCCATGTGTTGTATCCTGATTTGTCCACTAGATGGCAGTGCTCCCTGTGTTGTAATGGTGTCATGCTGAACACAGTGATACATATATTACATTCTCTGGCTGCAGACATGGACGATACTTTAAATAGAAGTTGTCCCTAAGCACAGATCTAGGATCAGATTATTCTACTTCCAATTCTGAAGCCATGCTATCAAATCAAATAACATTTTATTTGTCATTTTATTTGTTTTATGCGCCGAATACAACAGGTGTAGACCTTTACCGTGAAATGTTTACTTACAAGCCCCTAACCAACAATGTAGTTCAAGAAATAGAGTTAAGAAAATATTTACTAAATAAACTAAAGTAAAAAAAATAAAATAAAGTAACACAATAAAATGACATAACAACAACGAGGCTATATACAGGGGGGGCCGGTACCAAGTCAAATCAAATCAAATCAAATTGTATTTGTCACATACACATGGTTAGCAGATGTTAATGCGAGTGTAGCGAAATGCTTGTGCTTCTAGTTCCGACAATGCAGTAATAACCAACAAGTAATCTAACCTAACAATTCCACAACTACTACCTTATACACACAAGTGTAAAGGGATAAAGAATATGTACATAAAGATATATGAATGAGTGGTGGTACACAACGGCATGGCAGATGCAGTAGATGGTATAGAGTACGGTATATACATATGAGATGAGTACTGTAGGGTATGTAAACATAAAGTGGCATAGTTTAAAGTGGCTAGTGGTACATGTATTACATAAAGATGGCAAGATGCAGTAGATGATATAGAGTACAGTATATACATATGAGATGGGTAATGTAGGGTATGTAAACATTATATTAAGTGGCATTGTTTAAAGTGGCTAGTGGTACATTTTTACATAATTTCCATCAATTCCCATTTTTAAAGTGGCTGGAGTTGAGTCAGTATGTTGGCAGCGGCCGCTAAATGTTAGTGGTGGCTGTTTAACAGTCTGATGGCCTTGAGATAGAAGCTGTTTTTCAGTCTCTCGGTCCCTTCTTCAGCCTCCTGAGGTTGAAGAGGCGCTGCTGCGCCTTCTTCACAACGCTGTCTGTGTGGGTGGACCAATTCAGTTTGTCCGTGATGTGTACACCGAGGAACTTAAAACTTTCCACCTTCTCCACTACTGACCCGTCGATGTGGATAGGGGGGTGCTCCCTCTGCTGTTTCCTGAAGTCCACAATCATCTCCTTTGTTTTGTTGACGTTGAGTGTGAGGTTATTTTCCTGACACCACACTCCGAGGGCCCTCACCTCCTCCCTGTAGGCCGTCTCGTCGTTGTTGGTAATCAAGCCTACCACTGTAGTGTCATCCGCAAACTTGATGATTGAGTTGGAGGCGTGCATGGCCACGCAGTCGTGGGTGAACAGGGAGTACAGGAGAGGGCTCAGAACGCACCCTTGTGGGGCCCCAGTGTTGAGGATCAGCGGGGTGGAGATGTTGTTACCTACCCTCACCACCTGGGGGCGGCCCGTCAGGAAGTCCAGGACCCAGTTGCACAGGGCGGGGTCGAGACCCAGGGTCTCGAGCTTGATGACGAGTTTGGAGGGTACTATGGTGTTAAATGCTGAGCTGTAATCGATGAACAGCATTCTCACATGGGTATTCCTCTTGTCCAGATGGGTTAGGGCAGTGTGCAGTGTGGTTGCGATTGCGTCGTCTGTGGACCTATTGGGTCGGTAAGCAAATTGGAGTGGGTCTAGGGTGTCCGGTAGGGTGGAGGTGATATGGTCCTTGACTAGTCTCTCAAAGCACTTCATGATGACGGAAGTGAGTGCTACGGGGCGGTAGTCGTTTAGCTCAGTTACCTTAGCTTTCTTGGGAACAGGAACAATGGTGGCCCTCTTGAAGCATGTGGGAACAGCAGACTGGGATAAGGATTGATTGAATATGTCCGTAAACACACCAGCCAGCTGGTCTGCGCATGCTCTGAGGACGCGGCTGGGAATGCCGTCTGGGCCTGCAGCCTTGCGAGGGTTAACACGTTTAAATGTTTTACTCACCTCGGCTGCAGTGAAGGAGAGCCCGCAGGTTTTGGTAGGGGGCCGTGTCAGTGGCACTGTATTGTCCTCAAAGCGGGCAAAAAAGTTGTTTAGCCTGTCTGGGAGCAAGACATCCTGGTCCGCGACGGGGCTGGTTTTCTTTTTGTAATCCGTGATTGACTGTAGACCCTGCCACATACCTCTTGTGTCTGAGCTGTTGAATTGCGACTCGATTTTGTCTCTGTACTGGGACTTAGCCTGTTTGATTGCCTTGCGGAGAGAATAGCTACACTGTTTGTATTCGGTCATGCTTCCGGTCACCTTGCCCTAGTTAAAAGCAGTGGTTCGCGCTTTCAGTTTCACGCGAATGCTGCCGTCAATCCACGGTTTCTGGTTTGGGAATGTTTTTATCGTTGCTGTGGGTACGACATCGTCAATACACTTCCTAATGAACTCGCTCACCGAATCAGCATATTCGTCAATATTGTTGTTGGACGCGATGCGGAACATATTCCAATCCGCGTGATCGAAGCAGTCTTGAAGCGTGGATTCAGATTGGTCGGACCAGCGTTGAACAGACCTGAGCGCGGGAGCTTGTTGTTTGAGTTTCTGTTTGTAGGCTGGAATCAACAAAATGGAGTCGTGGTCAGCTTTTCCGAACGGGGGGCGGGGGAGGGCCTTATATGCGTCGCGGAAATTAGTATAACAATGATCTAGGGTTTTTCCAGCCCTGGTAGCACAATCGATATGCTGATAGAATTTAGGGAGTTTTGTTTTTAGATTAGCCTTGTTAAAATCCCCAGCTACGATGAATGCAGCCTCAGGGTGTGTGGTTTCCAGTTTACAAAGAGTCAGATAAAGTTCGTTCAGGGCCATCGATGTGTCTGCTTGGGGGGGAATATATACGGCTGTGATTATGATTGAAGAGAATTCCCTTGGTAGATAATGCGGTCGACATTTGATTGTGAGGAGTTCTAGATCAGGTGAACAGAATGACTTGAGTTCTTGTGTGTTGTTATGATGATCACACCACTTCTAATCATAAGGCATACACCCCCCGCCCCTCTTCTTACCGGAAAGATGTTTGTTTCTGTCGGCGCGATGCATGAAGAAACCAGCTGGCTGCACCGACTCCGTTAGCGTCCCTTGAGTTAGCCATGTTTCCGTGAAGCAGAGCACGTTGCAATCCCTGATGTCTCTCTGGAATGCTACCCGTGCTCGGATTTCATCAACCTTATTGTCAAGAGACTGGACATTGGCGAGTAGTATGCTAGGGAGTGGAGCGCGATGTGCCCGTCTCCGAAGCCTGACCACGAGACCGCCTCGTTTGCCCCTTTTTCGGCGTCGCACAGGGTCGCCGGCTGGGATCAGATCCATTGTATTGGGTGGAAGGCAAAACACTGGATCCGTTTCGGGAAAGTCATATTCCTGGTAGGAACGATGATGAGTTGACGTTAATCGTATATTCAGTAGTTCCTCCCGACTGTATGTAATGAAACCTAAGATTACCTGGGGTACCGATGTAAGAAATAACACATTAAAAAACTGCATATTTTCCAAGGAACGCGAAGCGAGGCGGCCATCTCTTTTCGGCGCCGGAAGTGAAGCAATATGTGGGGATACAGGTTAGACCAGGTAATTTGTACATGTAGGTAGGGGTAAAGTGACTATGATATAGATAATTAACAGTAGTACAACTTAGACCAGGTAATGTGTACATGTAGGTAGGGGTAAAGTGACTATGCATACGTAAAAAACAGTGAATAGCAGCAGTGCAAAAACAAATGTAAATGTCCATTTTATAAATTCTTCAGCTGTGTTATGGCTTGGGGGTAAAAGCTGTTAAGGAACCTTTTGGCGCTCCGGTACCGCTTACCGTGTGGTAGCAGGGAGGACAGTCTATGCCTTCCTCTGACAACACCTGGTATATAGGTCCTGGATGGCAGGAAGCTTGCCCCCAGTGATGTACTGGGCCGTACGCACTACCCTCTGTAGTGCCTTGTGGTCAGAGGCCGATCAGCTGCCATACCAGGCGGTGATGCAACCGGTCAGGATGCTCTCGATGGTTTAGCTGTAGAACTTTTTGAGGATCTGGGAACCCATGCCAAATCTTTTCAGTCTCCTGAGGGGGAAAAGCTATTGTCGTGCCCCTTGGCGACTGTCTTGGTGAGTTTGGACCAGACAGTTTGTTGGTGATGTGGACACCAAGGAACTTGAAGCTCTCCACCCGCTGCACTACAGCCCCGTCAATGTTAATTGGGGCCTGTTCGGCCCTCCTTTTCCTGTAGTCTACGATCATCTCCTTTGTCTTGCTTACATAGAGGGGAACTTATTGTCCTGGCACCACACTGCAGGTCTCTGACCTCCTCCCTATAGGCTGTCTCATCGTTGTCGGTGATCAGGCCCACCACAGTTGTGTCGTCAGCAAACTTAATGATGGTGTTGGAGTCCTGCTTGGACAATCAGCTGTGGGTGAACAGGAAGTACAGGAGGGTACTAAGTAGATACCCCTGTGGGTTCCCGGTGTTGAGGATCAGCGTGGCATATGTGTTGTTACCTACCCTTACCACATGGGGGCGGCCCATCAGGAAGTCCAGGATCCAGTTTCAGAGGGAGGTGTTTAGTCCCAGGGTCCTTAGCTTAGTGATGAGCTTTGTGGGCACTATGGTGTTGAACACTGAGCTGTAGTCAATGAACAGCATTCTCACATAGGTTTTCCTTTTGTCCAGGTTGGAAAGGGCAATGAGATTGCATCATCTGTGGATCTGTTGGGGCGATATACCAATTTAAGTGGGTCTAGGGTTTGTGGGATGATGGTGTTGATGTGAGCCATGACCAGCCTTTTTCAAAACACTTCATGGTTACAGATGTGAGTGCTACTGGGCGGTAGTCATTTAGGCAGGTTACCTTTGCATTCTTGGGCACAGGGACTATGGTGGTCTACTTGTAACATGGTCAGGGAGAGGATGTACAAAAACACACAATAGCACAATTGGACTGTAAAACGGCAGCCATTCTCCTCTCCTGACACGGACAACAGTGTCTGCTCAGTGTTTATGGAAACAGTGTTGATTGTTGTGACAAGGTAGGGGTGGTATACAGAATATATCTTTGATTGGATTTCAACATCATACTTCAAAATCTAATTCCAAGTCAGGAACTATGGCCTCTTTCTAGAGTTCCGACCTGAAGATAACTGACGTCATGATTCAACCTTGTTTTCTTCAGAATTCCCAGTTGTCTTGAAAGCACAATAAATCCAGAGAATGACAGACTTTGATGAGAACATTTGCCCACAAGAAGGACCGCCAAAAATGTTTTGTATGCTGCTGCATAAATTATGTAATATGCCAGGTAGATATGTATACTGTAGCTAAGAAAGTCATCCTACGTGTATGTTGGGTAGTAAGTTGTTCCTCACCCAAATAATGTGGTCTCAGCGTGGCATATGTGTTGTTACCTACCCTTACCACATAGAACTTCCGCACTCAACAACCCGGTCGCATTCCGCTTCGCTCCACAGGTAGTATCACATTTTCATTTCATTTCATTACAGTACAACGGTTTGATTTGTTTGATCGTAGCTAGCTACATAGCTAGCTACATAGCCGTCTTTGTATCAAAGATAATTGTGTAGTCTAGAGCGATTTTCTAGGTTAGCTAGCCAGCTATTGTCCTTCTTTTAACGCAACGTAACGTAATCAACACTGCTAGCTAGCCAGCTAGCCCCCGAATAGTGTAGTGTTAGCTAGCTACATAGTTGTCTTTGCTGTCTTCGTATCCAAGATAATTGTGTAGTTCAGAGTGTGTAGTTTTAGAGTGATTATCTTAATTTACCGAGGTTAGCTAGCCAGCTATTTGTCGTCCTTAACGTAGGAGACACTGCTAGCTATCCAACAGCTAGCCAACGTCTACCGAATAGAACTTCCGCACTCAACAACCCGGTCGCATTCCGCTTCGCTCCACAGGTAGTATCACATTTTCATTTCATTTCATTACAGTACAACGGTTTGATTTGTTTGATCGTAGCTAGCTACATAGCTAGCTACATAGCCGTCTTTGTATCAAAGATAATTGTGTAGTCTAGAGCGATTTTCTAGGTTAGCTAGCCAGCTATTGTCGTTCTTTTAACGCAACGTAACGTAATCAACACTGCTAGCTAGCCAGCTAGCCCCCGAATAGCAGCACTGTAGAAACTATTACACTCAACGGAACGACTTGATTAGTGTAGTGTCAACAACGCAGCCAATGCCAGCTAGCCTACAAAGTCAACAACGCAGCCACTGCCAGCTAGCCTACTTCAGCAGTACTGTATCATTTTAATCATTTTAGTCAATAAGATTCTTGCTACGTAAGCTTAACTTTCTGAACATTCGAGACGTGTAGTCCACTTGTCATTCCAATCTCCTTTGCATTAGCGTAGCCTCTTCTGTAGCCTGTCAACTATGTGTCTGTCTATCCCTGTTCTCTCCTCTCTGCACAGACCATACAAACGCTCCACACCGCGTGGCCGCGGCCACCCTAATCTGGTGGTCCCAGCGCGCACGACCCACGTGGAGTTCCAGGTCTCCGGTAGCCTCTGGAACTGCCGATCTGCGGCCAACAAGGCAGAGTTCATCTCAGCCTATGCCTCCCTCCAGTCCCTCGACTTCTTGGCACTGACGGAAACATGGATCACCACAGATAACACTGCTACTCCTACTGCTCTCTCTTCGTCCGCCCACGTGTTCTCGCACACCCCGAGAGCTTCTGGTCAGCGGGGTGGTGGCACCGGGATCCTCATCTCTCCCAAGTGGTCATTCTCTCTTTCTCCCCTTACCCATCTGTCTATCGCCTCCTTTGAATTCCATGCTGTCACAGTTACCAGCCCTTTCAAGCTTAACATCCTTATCATTTATCGCCCTCCAGGTTCCCTTGGAGAGTTCATCAATGAGCTTGATGCCTTGATAAGCTCCTTTCCTGAGGACGGCTCACCTCTCACAGTTCTGGGCGACTTTAACCTCCCCACGTCTACCTTTGACTCATTCCTCTCTGCCTCCTTCTTTCCACTCCTCTCCTCTTTTGACCTCACCCTCTCACCTCCCCCCCCTACTCACAAGGCAGGCAATATGCTCGACCTCATCTTTACTAGATGCTGTTCTTCCACTAACCTCATTGCAACTCCCCTCCAAGTCTCCGACCACTACCTTGTATCCTTTTCCCTCTCGCTCTCATCCAACACTTCCCACACTGCCCCTACTCGGATGGTATCGCGCCGTCCCAACCTTCGCTCTCTCTCCCCCGCTACTCTCTCCTCTTCCATCCTATCATCTCTTCCCTCTGCTCAAACCTTCTCCAACCTATCTCCTGATCCTGCCTCCTCAACCCTCCTCTCCTCCCTTTCTGCATCCTTTGACTCTCTCTGTCCCCTATCCTCCAGGCCGGCTCGGTCCTCCCCTCCCGCTCCTCCGCTCTCTCCACTGGCTTCCAGTTGAAGCTCGCATCCGCTACAAGACCATGGTGCTTGCCTACGGAGCTGTGAGGGGAACGGCACCTCAGTACCTCCAGGCTCTGATCAGGCCCTACACCCAAACAAGGGCACTGCGTTCATCCACCTCTGGCCTGCTCGCCTCCCTACCACTGAGGAAGTACAGTTCCCGCTCAGCCCAGTCAAAACTGTTCGCTGCTCTGGCCCCCCAATGGTGGAACAAACTCCCTCACGACGCCAGGACAGCGGAGTCAATCACCACCTTCCGGAGACACCTGAAACCCCACCTCTTTAAGGAATACCTAGGATAGGATAAAGTAATCCTTCTCACCCCCCCCCCCCTTAAAAGATTTAGATGCACTATTGTAAAGTGGCTGTTCCACTGGATGTCATAAGGTGAATGCACCAATTTGTAAGTCGCTCTGGATAAGAGCGTCTGCTAAATGACTTAAATGTAAATGTAAATGTCTCTTTCCCCTCATAATTTAGCCTACTGTTCTGACTTGGTGGTGCACATGTATCCTATAGCCTGTTTTTAGAGAAATGTCATCATCAAATATTGTAAGAGCTTTCATTGTCTGCTTATATGCCCCCTTTTTATATCCTACGGTTCTGACTTGGTGTTCAGGTAGAATACTGTAAGAACGGCCCATGTTCTGAATTCTGAAGCTGTACATTTCAAAAGTGCTACGTCTGTCTCAGCTCACTCATTGTCTGAATAAAATGTGTCCACTCATCGTTCCCTTATGCCATTATTTGTACATCTCAATTGTCAGTAGAAACCACATTTGTTTAAGAAAGTCAGCCATATCAGCTATGTTTTTAAAAAAGCAGTTAATGAGGCTGAATTAACTGTTTCTCTGCCAGACAAGGCTCCACTGAGGCTCTGGGGTAGTGGTGGTAAGGATTCACTCCATGGTGCTGAAAAGAAGGCTCTGCTGTTGGGACAGCTTTACGGAGGCCCTAAAAAGTTTGTGTGCAACGTTTGTCACCGTTAAAGTGAAATTAATGTATTGTTTAGTGTTGTGTTGTGGCTTTGTTGTCATGAATCTTTTTTTTTTTTTACCTTGACCCACCAAGATTTACTTTCTAAAATTGCTACTGGACAACTAGTAGAAAATATTTCAATTTACAACAACTTGGGATGTGCCAAGAACATTGATGTTACGCTCTTTACTACCCTGAGACAAGGCCTTGGAGGAGGGAACGCAACATGCTGCTACACTCAACTCCCCGGGGAGGTAAAGAGGTATGTGACTGGAGTGGTGGAGGTATGTGACTGGAGTGGTGGAGGTATGTGACTGGAGTGGTGGAGGTATGTGACTGGAGTGGTGGAGGTATCGAGGTATGTGACTGTAGGTGGAGGTATCGAGGTGTGTGACTGTAGGTGGAGGTATCGAGGTATGTGACTGTAGGTGGAAGTATCGAGGTATGTGACTGTAGGTGGAGGTATGTGACTGTAGGTGGAGGTATGTGACTGTAGGTGGAGGTATGTGACTGTAGGTGGAGGTATGTGACTGTAGGTGGAGGTAAAGAGGTATGTGACTGTAGGTGGAGGTAAAGAGGTATGTGACTGTAGGTGGAGGTAAAGAGGTATGTGACTGTAGGTAGAGGTAAAGAGGTATGGGACTGTAGGTGGAGGTAACGAGGTATGTGACTGTAGGTGGAGGTAAGTGACTGTAGGTGGAGGTAAAGAGGTATGTGACTGTAGGTGGAGGTAAAGAGGTATGTGACTGTAGGTGGAGGTAAAGAGGTATGTGACTGTAGGTAGAGGTAAAGAGGTATGTGACTGTAGGTAGAGGTATGTGACTGTAGGTAGAGGTAACGAGGTATGTGACTGTAGGTGGAGCTATGTGACTGTAGGTGGAGGTAAAGAGGTATGTGACTGTAGGTGGAGGTAAGTGACTGTAGGTGGAGGTAAAGAGGTATGTGACTGTAGGTGGAGGTAAAGAGGTATGTGACTGTAGGTGGAGGTAAAGAGGTATGTGACTGTAGGTAGAGGTAAAGAGGTATGTGACTGTAGGTAGAGGTTTGTGACTGTAGGTAGAGGTAACGAGCTATGTGACTGTAGGTGGAGGTAAAGAGGTATGTGACTGTAGGTAGAGGTAAAGAGGTATGGGACTGTAGGTGGAGGTAACGAGGTATGTGACTGTACATTTACATTTACATTTAAGTCATTTAGCAGACGCTCTTATCCAGAGCGACCTACAAATTGGTGCATTCACCTAATGACATCCAGTGGAACAGCCACTTTACAATAGTGCATCTAAATCTTTTAAGGGGGGGGGGGGGGGCAGAAGGATTGCTTCATCCTATCCTAGGTATTCCTTGAAGAGGTGGGGTTTCAGGTGTCTCCGGAAGGTGGTGATTGACTCCGCTGTCCTGGCGTCGTGAGGGAGTTTGTTCCACCATTGGGGTGCCAGAGCAGCGAACAGTTTTGACTGGGCTGAGCGGGAACTGTACTTCCTCAGTGGTAGGGAGGCGAGCAGGCCAGAGGTGGATGAACGCAGTGCCCTTGTTTGGGTGTAGGGCCTGATCAGAGCCTGAAGGTACTGAGGTGCCGTTCCCCTCACAGCTCCGTAGGCAAGCACCATGGTCTTGTAGCGGATGCGAGCTTCAACTGGAAGCCAGTGGAGAGAGCGGAGGAGCGGGGTGACGTGAGAGAACTTGGGAAGGTTGAACACCAGACGGGCTGCGGCGTTCTGGATGAGTTGTAGGGGTTTGATGGCACAGGCAGGGAGCCCAGCCAACAGCGAGTTGCAGTAATCCAGACGGGAGATGACAAGTGCCTGGATTAGGACCTGCGCCGCTTCCTGTGTGAGGCAGGGTCGTACTCTGCGGATGTTGTAGAGCATGAACCTACAGGAACGGGCCACCGCCTTGATGTTAGTTGAGAACGACAGGGTGTTGTCCAGGATCACGCCAAGGTTCTTAGCGCTCTGGGAGGAGGACACAATGGAGTTGTCAACCGTGATGGCGAGATCATGGAACGGGCAGTCCTTCCCCGGGAGGAAGAGCAGCTCCGTCTTGCCGAGGTTCAGCTTGAGGTGGTGATCCGTCATCCACACTGATATGTCTGCCAGACATGCAGAGATGCGATTCGCCACCTGGTCATCAGAAGGGGGAAAGGAGAAGATTAATTGTGTGTCGTCTGCATAGCAATGATAGGAGAGACCATGTGAGGTTATGACAGAGCCAAGTGACTTGGTGTATAGCGAGAATAGGAGAGGGCCTAGAACAGAGCCCTGGGGGACACCAGTGGTGAGAGCGCGTGGTGAGGAGACAGATTCTCGCCACGCCACCTGGTAGGAGCGACCTGTCAGGTAGGACGCAATCCAAGCGTGGGCCGCGCCGGAGATGCCCAACTCGGAGAGGGTGGAGAGGAGGATCTGATGGTTCACAGTATCGAAGGCAGCCGATAGGTCTAGAAGGATGAGAGCAGAGGAGAGAGAGTTAGCTTTAGCAGTGCGGAGCGCCTCCGTGATACAGAGAAGAGCAGTCTCAGTTGAGTGACTAGTCTTGAAACCTGACTGATTTGGATCAAGAAGGTCATTCTGAGAGAGATAGCAGGAGAGCTGGCCAAGGACGACACGTTCAAGAGTTTTGGAGAGAAAAGAAAGAAGGGATACTGGTCTGTAGTTGTTGACATCGGAGGGATCGAGTGTAGGTTTTTTCAGAAGGGGTGCAACTCTCGCTCTCTTGAAGACGGAAGGGACGTAGCCAGCGGTCAGGGATGAGTTGATGAGCGAGGTGAGGTAAGGGAGAAGGTCTCCGGAAATGGTCTGGAGAAGAGAGGAGGGGATAGGGTCAAGCGGGCAGGTTGTTGGGCGGCCGGCCGTCACAAGACGCGAGATTTCATCTGGAGAGAGAGGGGAGAAAGAGGTCAAAGCACAGGGTAGGGCAGTGTGAGCAGAACCAGCGGTGTCGTTTGACTTAGCAAACGAGGATCGGATGTCGTCGACCTTCTTTTCAAAATGGTTGACGAAGTCGTCTGCAGAGAGGGGGGAGGGGGGGGGGAGGGGGAGGAGGATTCAGGAGGGAGGAGAAGGTGGCAAAGAGCTTCCTAGGGTTAGAGGCAGATGCTTGGAATTTAGAGTGGTAGAAAGTGGCTTTAGCAGCAGAGACAGAAGAGGAAAATGTAGAGAGGAGGGAGTGAAAGGATGCCAGGTCCGCAGGGAGGCGAGTTTTCCTCCATTTCCGCTCGGCTGCCCGGAGCCCTGTTCTGTGAGCTCGCAATGAGTCGTCGAGCCACGGAGCGGGAGGGGAGGACCGAGCCGGCCTGGAGGATAGGGGACATAGAGAGTCAAAGGATGCAGAAAGGGAGGAGAGGAGGGTTGAGGAGGCAGAATCAGGAGATAGGTTGGAGAAGGTTTGGGCAGAGGGAAGAGATGATAGGATGGAAGAGGAGAGAGTAGCGGGGGAGAGAGAGCGAAGGTTGGGACGGCGCGATACCATCCGAGTAGGGGCAGAGTGGGAAGTGTTGGATGAGAGCGAGAGGGAAAAGGATACAAGGTAGTGGTCGGAGACTTGGAGGGGAGTTGCAATGAGGTTAGTGGAAGAACAGCATCTAGTAAAGATGAGGTCAAGCGTATTGCCTGCCTTGTGAGTAGGGGGGGAAGGTGAGAGGGTGAGGTCAAAAGAGGAGAGGAGTGGAAAGAAGGAGGCAGAGAGGAATGAGTCAAAGGTAGACATGGGGAGGTTAAAGTCACCCAGAACTGTGAGAGGTGAGCCGTCCTCAGGAAAGGAGCTTATCAAGGCATCAAGCTCATTGATGAACTCTCCAAGGGAACCTGGAGGGCGATAAATGATAAGGATGTTAAGCTTGAAAGGGCTGGTAACTGTGACAGCATGGAATTCAAAGGAGGCGATAGACAGATGGGTAAGGGGAGAACGAGAGAATGACCACTTGGGAGAGATGAGGATCCCGGTGCCACCACCCCGCTGACCAGAAGCTCTCGGGGTGTGCGAGAACACGTGGGCAGACGAAGAGAGAGCAGTAGGAGTAGCAGTGTTATCTGTGGTGAGCCATGTTTCCGTCAGTGCCAAGAAGTCGAGGGACTGGAGGGACGCATAGGCTGAGATGAGCTCTGCCTTGTTGGCCGCGGATCGGCAGTTCCAGAGGCTAGCGGAGACCTGGAACTCCACGTGGGTCGTGCGGGCTGGGACCACCAGGTTAGGGTGGGCGCGGCCACGCGGTGTGAAGCGTTTGTATGGTCTGTGCAGAGAGGAGAGAACAGGGATAGACAGACACATAGTTGACAGGCTACAGAAGAGGCTACGCTAAAGCAAAGGAGATTAGAATGACAAGTGGGCTACACGTCTCGAATGTTCAGAAAGTTAAGCTTACGTTGCAAAAAATAAATAAAATAAAAAATCTTATTGACTAAAATGATATAGTACTGCTGGCTGGTGAAGTAGCCTGGCTAGCAGTAGCTGCGTTGTTGAAAGTGAAGCTGGCTAGGTGACCTCGACAGTTTCTCTAAATTTCTCTAAACTACACAATTATCATGGATACAAGGACAGCAAAGACAACTAGCTAACACTACGCTAATCAAGTCGTTCCGTTGTAATTTCTACAGTGCTGCTATTTGGTAGAAGTTGGCTAGCTAGCAGTGTTAGCTAGCAGTGTTGGCTAGGTAGGAGGACGGCAGCGCGGCAGGCGAAAATAGCTGGCTAGCTAACCGATAATTACTCAAAGCTACACAATTATCTTAGATACAAAGCTAGCAAAGAAAACTATGTAGCTAGCTAACACTACACAAATCAAGTCGTTCCGTTGTAATGTAATCGTTTCTACAGTGCTGCTAATCGGTGGCTAGCTGGCTAGCTAGCAGGGTTGACTACCTTACGTTACGTTAGGACGAGAATACCTGGCTAGCGAACCTCAGCGAACCTCGATAACTACACAATTATCTTTGATACAAAGACGGCTATGTAGCCAGCTAAGTAGCTAGCTAAGATCAAACAAATCAAAGATAGCAAAGACAACTGTGTAGCCAGCTAACACTACACTAATCAAGTCGTTCCGTTGTAATGCACTCGTTTCTACAATGCTGCTATTCGGTGGCAAGCTGGCTAGCTAGCAGTGTTGGCTACGTTGCGTTAAGTTCGGACGAAAAAAGCTGGCTAGCGAACCTCAATAACGACGCAATTATGTTTGATAAAAAGACGGCTATGTAGCTAGCTAAGATCAAACAAATCAAACCGTTGTACTGTAATGAAAATGAACATCAGACCGTTGTACTATAATGAAATGTAATGAAAAGTTATACTACTATTCGGTAGACGGTGGACGTTTGCTAGCTGCTGGGCAGATAGCAGTGTGGACTACGATAGACGACGAAATACGATAATTACGCAATTATCTTTGATACACAGACGGCTATGTAGCTAGTTAAGAAGAAATTGCTAAGGTTGGACAAATTAAACCGTTGTACTATAATGAAATGTAATGAAAAGTTATACTACCTGCAGAGCGAATGCAAATGCGACCGCTCGCTCCAAACCGGATGTCACAGTGTAGGTGGAGGTAAGTGACTGTAGGTGGAGGTAAAGAGGTATGTGACTGTAGGTAAAGAGGTATGTGACTGTAGGTGGAGGTAAAGAGGTATGTGACTGTAGGTGGAGGTAAAGAGGTATGTGACTATAGGTAGAGGTAAAGAGGTATGTGACTATAGGTAGAGGTAACGAGGTATGTGACTGTAGGTGGAGGTATGTGACTGTAGGTGGAGGTAAAGAGGTATGTGACTGTAGGTAGAGGTAAAGAGGTATGGGACTGTAGGTGGAGGTATAGAGGTATGTGACTGTAGGTGGAGGTATAGAGGTATGGGACTGTAGGTGGAGGTATAGAGGTATGTGACTGTAGGTGGAGGTAAAGAGGTATGTGACTGTAGGTGGAGGTATGTGACTGTAGGTGGAGGTATGTGACTGTAGGTGGAGGTATGTGACTGTAGGTGGAGGTATGTGACTGTAGGAGGAGGTATGTGACTGTAGGTGGAGGTATGTGACTGTAGGTGGAGGTATGTGACTGTAGGTGGAGGTATGTGACTGTAGGTGGAGGTATGTGACTGTAGGTGGAGGTATGTGACTGTAGGTGGAGGTATAGAGGTATCTGACTGTAGGTGGAGGTATGTGACTGTAGGTGGAGGTATAGAGGTATGTGACTGTAGGTGGAGGTATGTGACTGTAGGTGGAGGTATGTGACTGTAGGTGGAGGTATGTGACTGTAGGTGGAGGTATGTGACTGTAGGTGGAGGTATGTGACTGTAGGTGGAGGTATGTGACTGTAGGTGGAGGTATGTGACTGTAGGTAGAGGTATGTGACTGTAGGTGGAGGTAAAGAGGTGTGTGACTGTAGGTAGAGGTAAAGAGGTATGGGACTGTAGGTGGAGGTAACGAGGTATGTGACTGTAGGTGGAGGTAAGTGACTGTAGGTGGAGGTAAAGAGGTATGTGACTGTAGGTGGAGGTAAAGAGGTATGTGACTGTAGGTGGAGGTAAAGAGGTATGTGACTGTAGGTAGAGGTAAAGAGGTATGTGACTGTAGGTAGAGGTATGTGACTGTAGGTAGAGGTAACGAGGTATGTGACTGTAGGTGGAGCTATGTGACTGTAGGTAGAGGTAAAGAGGTATTTGACTGTAGGTGGAGGTAAAGAGGTATGTGACTGTAGGTGGAGGTAAAGAGGTATGTGACTGTAGATAGAGGTATGTGACTGTAGGTGGAGGTAAAGAGGTATGTGACTGTAGGTAGAGGTAAAGAGGTATGGGACTGTAGGTGGAGGTAACGAGGTATGTGACTGTAGGTGGAGGTAAGTGACTGTAGGTGGAGGTAAAGAGGTATGTGACTGTAGGTGGAGGTAAAGAGGTATGTGACTGTAGGTAGAGGTAAAGAGGTATGTGACTGTAGGTAGAGGTATGTGACTGTAGGTAGAGGTAACGAGCTATGTGACTGTAGGTAGAGGTAAAGAGGTATGGGACTGTAGGTGGAGGTAACGAGGTATGTGACTGTAGGTGGAGGTAAGTGACTGTAGGTGGAGGTAAAGAGGTATGTGACTGTAGGTGGAGGTAAAGAGGTATGTGACTGTAGGTGGAGGTAACGAGGTATGTGACTGTAGGTGGAGGTAAGTGACTGTAGGTGGAGGTAAAGAGTTATGTGACTGTAGGTGGAGGTAAAGAGGTATGTGACTGTAGGTGGAGGTAAAGAGGTATGTGACTGTAGGTGGAGGTATGTGACTGTAGGTGGAGGTAAAGAGGTATGTGACTATAGGTAGAGGTAAAGAGGTATGTGACTATAGGTAGAGGTAACGAGGTATGTGACTGTAGGTGGAGGTAAAGAGGTATGTGACTGTAGGTGGAGGTAAGTGACTGTAGGTGGAGGTAAAGAGGTATGTGACTGTAGGTGGAGGTAAAGAGGTATGTGACTGTAGGTAGAGGTAAAGAGGTATGTGACTGTAGGTAGAGGTATGTGACTGTAGGTAGAGGTAACGAGCTATGTGACTGTAGGTAGAGGTAAAGAGGTATGGGACTGTAGGTGGAGGTAACGAGGTATGTGACTGTAGGTGGAGGTAAGTGACTGTAGGTGGAGGTAAAGAGGTATGTGACTGTAGGTGGAGGTAAAGAGGTATGTGACTGTAGGTAGAGGTAAAGAGGTATGTGACTGCAGGTGGAGGTAACGAGGTATGTGACTGTAGGTGGAGGTAAGTGACTGTAGGTGGAGGTAAAGAGGTATGTGACTGTAGGTGGAGGTAAAGAGGTATGTGACTGTAGGTGGAGGTAAACTGGTATGTGACTGTAGGTGGAGGTATGTGACTGTAGGTGGAGGTAAAGAGGTATGTGACTATAGGTAGAGGTAAAGAGGTATGTGACTATAGGTAGAGGTAACGAGGTATGTGACTGTAGGTGGAGGTAAAGAGGTATGTGACTGTAGGTAGAGGTAAAGAGGTATGGGACTGTAGGTGGAGGTATAGAGGTATGTGACTGTAGGTGGAGGTATAGAGGTATGGGACTGTAGGTAGAGGTAAAGAGGTATGTGACTGTAGGTAGAGGTAAAGAGGTATGGGACTGTAGGTGGAGGTATAGAGGTATGTGACTGTAGGTGGAGGTATAGAGGTATGTGACTAGGTGGAGGTAAAGAGGTATGTGACTGTAGGTGGAGGTATGTGACTGTAGGTGGAGGTATAGAGGTATGTGACTGTAGGTGGAGGTATAGAGGTATGTGACTGTAGGTGGAGGTAAAGAGGTATGGGACTGTAGGTGGAGGTAAAGAGGTATGTGACTGTAGGTGGAGGTATGTGACTGTAGGTGGAGGTATGTGACTGTAGGTGGAGGTATGTGACTGTAGGTGGAGGTATGTGACTGTAGGTGGAGGTATGTGACTGTAGGTGGAGGTATGTGACTGTAGGTGGAGGTATGTGACTGTAGGTGGAGGTATGTGACTGTAGGTGGAGGTATGTGACTGTAGGTGGAGGTATGTGACTGTAGGTGGAGGTATGTGACTGTAGGTGGAGGTATGTGACTGTAGGTGGAGGTATGTGACTGTAGGTAGAGGTATGTGACTGTAGGTGGAGGTAAAGAGGTATGTGACTGTAGGTAGAGGTAAAGAGGTATGGGACTGTAGGTGGAGGTAACGAGGTATGTGACTGTAGGTGGAGGTAAGTGACTGTAGGTGGAGGTAAAGAGGTATGTGACTGTAGGTGGAGGTAAAGAGGTATGTGACTGTAGGTAGAGGTAACGAGGTATGTGACTGTAGGTGGAGCTATGTGACTGTAGGTGGAGGTAAAGAGGTATGTGACTGTAGGTGGAGGTAAAGAGGTATGGGACTGTAGGTGGAGGTAACGAGGTATGTGACTGTAGGTGGAGGTAAGTGACTGTAGGTGGAGGTAAAGAGGTATGTGACTGTAGGTGGAGGTAAAGAGGTATGTGACTGTAGGTGGAGGTATGTGACTGTAGGTGGAGGTAACGAGGTATGTGACTGTAGGTGGAGGTATGTGACTGTAGGTGGAGGTAAAGAGGTATGTGACTGTAGGTAGAGGTAAAGAGGTATGGGACTGTAGGTGGAGGTATAGAGGTATGGGACTGTAGGTGGAGGTATAGAGGTATGTGACTGTAGGTGGAGGTAAAGAGGTATGTGACTGTAGGTGGAGGTAAAGAGGTATGTGACTAGGTGGAGGTAAAGAGGTATGTGACTGTAGGTGGAGGTATGTGACTGTAGGTGGAGGTATGTGACTGTAGGTGGAGGTATGTGACTGTAGGTGGAGGTATGTGACTGTAGGTGGAGGTATGTGACTGTAGGTGGAGGTATGTGACTGTAGGTGGAGGTATGTGACTGTAGGTGGAGGTATGTGACTGTAGGTGGAGGTATGTGACTGTAGGTGGAGGTATGTGACTGTAGGTGGAGGTATGTGACTGTAGGTGGAGGTATGTGACTGTAGGTGGAGGTATAGAGGTTCGTGACTGTAGGTGGAGGTATAGAGGTATCTGACTGTAGGTGGAGGTATGTGACTGTAGGTGGAGGTATAGAGGTATGTGACTGTAGGTGGAGGTATGTGACTGTAAGTGGAGGTAAAGAGGTATTTGGCTGTAGGTGGAGGTAAAGAGGTATGGGACTGTAGGTGGCGGTAAAGAGGTATGGGACTGTAGGTGGAGGTGAAGACGTATGTGGCTGTAGGTGGAGGTAAAGAGGTATGGGACTGTAGGTGGAGGTAAAGAGGTATGGGACTGTAGGTGGAGGTAAAGAGGTATGTGACTGTAGGTGGAGGTAAAGAGGTATGGGACTGTAGGTGGAGGTAAAGAGGTATGGGACTGTAGGTGGAGGTAAAGAGGTATGTGACTGTAGGTGGAGGTAAAGAGGTATGTGACTGTAAGTGGAGGTATGTGACTGTAAGTGGAGGTATGTGACTGTAGGTGGAGGTATGTGGCTGTAGGTGGAGGTATGTGACTGTAGGTGGAGGTATGTGACTGTAGGTGGAGGTATGTGACTGTAGGTGGAGGTATGTGACTGTAGGTGGAGGTATGTGACTGTAGGTGGAGGTATGTGACTGTAGGTGGAGGTAAAGAGGTATGTGACTAAGTGGAGGTATGTGGCTGTAGGTGGAGGTATGTGACTGTAGGTGGAGGTATGTGGCTGTAGGTGGAGGTAAAGTGGTATGTGACTGTAGGTGGAGGTAAAGAGGTATGTGACTGTAGGTGGAGGTAAAGAGGTATGTGACTGTAGGTGGAGGTAAAGAGGTATGTGACTGTAGGTGGAGGTAAAGAGGTATGTGACTGGAGGGGGAGGTAAAGAGGTATGTGACTGTAGGTGGAGGTAAAGAGGTATGTGACTGTAGGTGGAGGTAAAGAGGTATGGGACTGGAGGTGGAGGTAAAGAGGTATGTGACTGTAGGTGGAGGTAAAGAGGTATGTGACTGTAGGTGGAGGTAAAGAGGTATGGGACTGTAGGTGGAGGTAAAGAGGTGTGTGACTGTAGGTGGAGGTAAAGAGGTATGGGACTGTAGGTGGAGGTAAAGAGGTATGGGACTGTAGGTGGAGGTAAAGAGGTATGGGACTGTAGGTGGAGGTAAAGAGGTATGTGACTGTAGGTGGAGGTAAAGAGGTATGGGACTGTAGGTGGAGGTAAAGAGGTATGTGACTGTAGGTGGAGGTAAAGAGGTATGTGACTGTAGGTGGAGGTAAAGAGGTATGGGACTGTAGGAGGAGTTAAAGAGGTATTTGACTGTAGGTGGAGGTAAAGAGGTATGTGACTGTAGGTGGAGGTAAAGATGTATGTGACTGTAGGTGGAGGTAAAGAGGTATGTGACTGTAGGTGGAGGTAAAGAGGTATGTGACGGTAGGAGGGGGTAAAGAGGTATGTGATTGTAGGTGGAGGTAAAGAGGTATGTGACTGTAGGTGGAGGTAAAGAGGTATGTGACTGTAGGTGGAGGTAAAGAGGTATGTGACTGTAGGTGGAGGTAAAGAGGTATGTGACTGTAGGAGGGGGTAAAGAGGTATGTGACTGTAGGAGGGGGTAAAGAGGTATGTGACTGTAGGAGGGGGTAAAGAGGTATGTGACTGTAGGTGAGGGTAAAGAGGTATGTGACTGTAGGTGGAGGTAAAGAGGTATGTGACTGTAGGTGGAGGTAAAGAGGTATGTGACTGTAGGTGGAGGTAAAGAGGTATGTGACTGTAGGTGGAGGTATAGAGGTATGTGACTGTAGTTGGAGGTAAAGAGGTATGTGACTGTAGGTGGAGGTAAAGAGGTATGTGACTGTAGGTGGAGGTAAAGAGGTATGTGACTGTAGGTGGAGGTAAAGAGGTATGTGACTGTAGGTGGAGGTAAAGAGGTATGGGACTGTAGGTGGGGGTAAAGAGGTATGTGACTGTAGGTGGAGGTAAAGAGGTATGTGACTGTAGGTGGAGGTAAAGAGGTATGTGACTGTAGGTGGAGGTAAAGAGGTATGTGACTGTAGGTGGAGGTAAAGAGGTATGTGACTGTAGGTGGAGGTAAAGAGGTATGTGACTGTAGGTAGAGGTAAAGAGGTATGTGACTGCAGGTAGAGGTATGTGACTGTAGGTAGAGGTAACGAGGTATGTGACTGTAGGTGGAGCTATGTGACTGTAGGTGGAGGTAAAGAGGTATGTGACTGTAGGTGGAGGTAAGTGACTGTAGGTGGAGGTAAAGAGGTATGTGACTGTAGGTGGAGGTAAAGAGGTATGTGACTGTAGGTGGAGGTAAAGAGGTATGTGACTGTAGGTGGAGGTAAAGAGGTATGTGACTGTAGGTAGAGGTAAAGAGGTATGTGACTGTAGGTAGAGGTATGTGACTGTAGGTAGAGGTAACAAGGTATGTGACTGTAGGTGGAGCTATGTGACTGTAGGTGGAGGTAAAGAGGTATGTGACTGTAGGTAGAGGTAAAGAGGTATGGGACTGTAGGTGGAGGTAACGAGGTATGTGACTGTAGGAGGGGGTAAAGAGGTATGTGACTGTAGGAGGGGGTAAAGAGGTATGTGACTGTAGGAGGGGGTAAAGAGGTATGTGACTGTAGGTGGAGGTAAAGAGGTAAGTGACTGTAGGTGGAGGTAAAGAGGTATGTGACTGTAGGTGGAGGTAAAGAGGTATGTGACTGTAGGTGGAGGTATGTGACTGTAGGTGGAGGTATGTGACTGTAGGTGGAGGTATGTGACTGTAGGTGGAGGTATGTGACTGTAGGTGGAGGTATGTGACTGTAGGTGGAGGTATGTGACTGTAGGTGGAGGTATGTGACTGTAGGTGGAGGTATGTGACTGTAGGTGGAGGTATGTGACTGTAGGTGGAGGTATGTGACTGTAGGTGGAGATATGTGACTGTAGGTGGAGGTATGTGACTGTAGGTGGCGGTATAGAGGTTCTTGACTGTAGGTGGAGGTATAGAGGTATCTGACTGTAGGTGGAGGTAAGTGACTGTAGGTGGAGGTAAAGAGGTATGGGACTGTAGGTGGAGGTATAGAGGTATGTGACTGTAGGTGGAGGTATAGAGGTATGTGACTGTAGGTGGAGGTATGTGACTGTAGGTGGAGGTATGGGACTGTAGGTGGAGGTAAAGAGGTATGGGACTGTAGGTGGAGGTAAAGAGGTATGGGACTGTAGGTGGAGGTAAAGAGGTATGGGACTGTAGGTGGAGGTAAAGAGGTATGTGACTGTAGGTGGAGGTAAAGAGGTATGGGACTGTAGGTGGAGGTAAAGAGGTATGGGACTGTAGGTGGAGGTAAAGAGGTATGTGACTGTAGGTGGAGGTAAAGAGGTATGTGACTGTAGGTGGAGGTATGTGGCTGTAGGTGGAGGTATGTGACTGTAGGTGGAGGTATGTGACTGTAAGTGGAAGTATGTGACTGTAAGTGGAGGTATGTGACTGTAAGTGGAGGTATGTGACTGTAAGTGGAGGTATGTGGCTGTAAGTGGAGGTATGTGACTGTAGGTGGAGGTATGTGGCTGTAGGTGGAGGTATGTGACTGTAGGTGGAGGTATGTGACTGTAGGTGGAGGTATGTGACTGTAGGTGGAGGTATGTGACTGTAGGTGGAGGTATGTGACTGTAGGTGGAGGTAAAGAGGTATGTGACTAAGTGGAGGTATGTGGCTGTAGGTGGAGGTATGTGACTGTAGGTGGAGGTATGTGGCTGTAGGTGGAGGTAAAGTGGTATGTGACTGTAGGTGGAGGTAAAGAGGTATGTGACTGTAGGTGGAGGTAAAGAGGTATGTGACTGTAGGTGGAGGTAAAGAGGTATGTGACTGGAGGGGGAGGTAAAGAGGTATGTGACTGTAGGTGGAGGTAAAGAGGTATGTGGCTGTAGGTGGAGGTAAAGAGGTATGGGACTGGAGGTGGAGGTAAAGAGGTATGTGACTGTAGGTGGAGGTAAAGAGGTATGTGACTGTAGGTGGAGGTAAAGAGGTATGGGACTGTAGGTGGAGGTAAAGAGGTGTGTGACTGTAGGTGGAGGTAAAGAGGTATGGGACTGTAGGTGGAGGTAAAGAGGTATGGGACTGTAGGTGGAGGTAAAGAGGTATGGGACTGTAGGTGGAGGTAAAGAGGTATGTGACTGTAGGTGGAGGTAAAGAGGTATGGGACTGTAGGTGGAGGTAAAGAGGTATGTGACTGTAGGTGGAGGTAAAGAGGTATGTGACTGTAGGTGGAGGTAAAGAGGTATGGGACTGTAGGAGGGGTTAGAGGTATTTGACTGTAGGTGGAGGTAAAGAGGTATGTGACTGTAGGTGGAGGTAAAGATGTATGTGACTGTAGGTGGAGGTAAAGAGGTATGTGACTGTAGGTGGAGGTAAAGAGGTATGTGACGGTAGGAGGGGGTAAAGAGGTATGTGACTGTAGGTGGAGGTAAAGAGGTATGTGACTGTAGGTGGAGGTAAAGAGGTATGTGACTGTAGGTGGAGGTAAAGAGGTATGTGACTGTAGGTGGAGGTAAAGAGGTATGTGACTGTAGGAGAGGGTAAAGAGGTATGTGACTGTAGGAGGGGGTAAAGAGGTATGTGACTGTAGGAGGGGGTAAAGAGGTATGTGACTGTAGGTGAGGGTAAAGAGGTATGTGACTGTAGGAGGGGGTAAAGAGGTATGTGACTGTAGGTGAGGGTAAAGAGGTATGTGACTGTAGGTGGAGGTAAAGAGGTATGTGACTGTAGGTGGAGGTAAAGAGGTATGTGACTGTAGGTGGAGGTAAAGAGGTATGTGACTGTAGGTGGAGGTAAAGAGGTATGGGACTGTAGGTGGAGGTAAAGAGGTATGTGACTGTAGGTGGAGGTAAAGAGGTATGTGACTGTAGGTGGAGGTAAAGAGGTATGGGACTGTAGGAGGAGTTAGAGGTATTTGACTGTAGGTGGAGGTAAAGAGGTATGTGACTGTAGGTGGAGGTAAAGATGTATGTGACTGTAGGTGGAGGTAAAGAGGTATGTGACTGTAGGTGGAGGTAAAGAGGTATGTGACGGTAGGAGGGGGTAAAGAGGTATGTGACTGTAGGTGGAGGTACAGAGGTATGTGACTGTAGGTGGAGCTAAAGAGGTATGTGACTGTAGGTGGAGGTAAAGAGGTATGTGACTGTAGGTGGAGGTAAAGAGGTATGTGACTGTAGGAGGGGGTAAAGAGGTATGTGACTGTAGGAGGGGGTAAAGAGGTATGTGACTGTAGGAGGGGGTAAAGAGGTATGTGACTGTAGGTGAGGGTAAAGAGGTATGTGACTGTAGGAGGGGGTAAAGAGGTATGTGACTGTAGGTGAGGGTAAAGAGGTATGTGACTTTAGGTGGAGGTAAAGAGGTATGTGACTGTAGGTGGAGGTAAAGAGGTATGTGACTGTAGGTGGAGGTATAGAGGTATGTGACTGTAGTTGGAGGTAAAGAGGTATGTGACTGTAGGTGGAGGTAAAGAGGTATGTGACTGTAGGTGGAGGTAAAGAGGTATGTGACTGTAGGTGGAGGTAAAGAGGTATGTGACTGTAGGTGGAGGTAAAGAGGTATGGGACTGTAGGTGGGGGTAAAGAGGTATGTGACTGTAGGTGGAGGTAAAGAGGTATGTGACTGTAGGTGGAGGTAAAGAGGTATGTGACTGTAGGTGGAGGTAAAGAGGTATGTGACTGTAGGTGGAGGTAAAGAGGTATGTGACTGTAGGTGGAGGTAAAGAGGTATGTGACTGTAGGTAGAGGTAAAGAGGTATGTGACTGCAGGTAGAGGTATGTGACTGTAGGTAGAGGTAACGAGGTATGTGACTGTAGGTGGAGCTATGTGACTGTAGGTGGAAGTAAAGAGGTATGTGACTGTAGGTGGAGGTAAGTGACTGTAGGTGGAGGTAAAGAGGTATGTGACTGTAGGTGGAGGTAAAGAGGTATGTGACTGTAGGTGGAGGTAACGAGGTATGTGACTGTAGGTGGAGGTAAAGAGGTATGTGACTGTAGGTAGAGGTAAAGAGGTATGTGACTGTAGGTAGAGGTATGTGACTGTAGGTAGAGGTAACAAGGTATGTGACTGTAGGTGGAGCTATGTGACTGTAGGTGGAGGTAAAGAGGTATGTGACTGTAGGTAGAGGTAAAGAGGTATGGGACTGTAGGTGGAGGTAACGAGGTATGTGACTGTAGGAGGGGGTAAAGAGGTATGTGACTGTAGGAGGGGGTAAAGAGGTATGTGACTGTAGGAGGGGGTAAAGAGGTATGTGACTGTAGGTGGAGGTAAAGAGGTATGTGACTGTAGGTGGAGGTAAAGAGGTATGTGACTGTAGGTGGAGGTAAAGAGGTATGTGACTGTAGGTGGAGGTATGTGACTGTAGCTGGAGGTAAAGAGGTATGTGACTATAGGTAGAGGTAACGAGGTATGGGACTGTAGGTGGAGGTATAGAGGTATGTGACTGTAGGAGGGGGTAAAGAGGTATGTGACTGTAGGAGGGGGTAAAGAGGTATGTGACTGTAGGAGGGGGTAAAGAGGTATGTGACTGTAGGTGGAGGTAAAGAGGTATGTGACTGTAGGTGGAGGTAAAGAGGTATGTGACTGTAGGTGGAGGTAAAGAGGTATGTGACTGTAGGTGGAGGTATGTGACTGTAGGTGGAGGTAAAGAGGTATGTGACTGTAGGTGGAGGTATAGAGGTATGTGACTGTAGGTGGAGGTATAGAGGTATGTGACTGTAGGTGGAGGTATGTGACTGTAGGTGGAGGTATGTGACTGTAGGTGGAGGTATGTGACTGTAGGTGGAGGTATGTGACTGTAGGTGGAGGTATGTGACTGTAGGTGGAGGTATGTGACTGTAGGTGGAGGTATGTGACTGTAGGTGGAGGTATGTGACTGTAGGTGGAGATATGTGACTGTAGGTGGAGGTATGTGACTGTAGGTGGAGGTATGTGACTGTAGGTGGAGGTATGTGACTGTAGGTGGAGATATGTGACTGTAGGTGGAGGTATGTGACTGTAGGTGGAGGTATAGAGGTTCGTGACTGTAGGTGGAGGTATAGAGGTATCTGACTGTAGGTGGAGGTATGTGACTGTAGGTGGAGGTATAGAGGTATGTGACTGTAGGTGGAGGTATGTGACTGTAGGTGGAGGTATGTGACTGTAAGTGGAGGTAAAGAGGTATTTGGCTGTAGGTGGAGGTAAAGAGGTATGGGACTGTAGGTGGAGGTAAAGAGGTATGGGACTGTAGGTGGAGGTGAAGACGTATGTGGCTGTAGGTGGAGGTAAAGAGGTATGGGACTGTAGGTGGAGGTAAAGAGGTATGGGACTGTAGGTGGAGGTAAAGAGGTATGTGACTGTAGGTGGAGGTAAAGAGGTATGGGACTGTAGGTGGAGGTAAAGAGGTATGGGACTGTAGGTGGAGGTAAAGAGGTATGTGACTGTAGGTGGAGGTAAAGAGGTATGTGACTGTAGGTGGAGGTATGTGGCTGTAGGTGGAGGTATGTGACTGTAGGTGGAGGTATGTGACTGTAGGTGGAGGTATGTGACTGTAGGTGGAGGTATGTGACTGTAAGTGGAAGTATGTGACTGTAAGTGGAGAAATGTGGCTGTAAGTGGAGGTATGTGACTAAGTGGAGGTATGTGACTGTAGGTGGAGGTATGTGACTGTAAGTGGAGGTATGTGACTGTAAGTGGAGGTATGTGGCTGTAAGTGGAGGTATGTGGCTGTAGGTGGAGGTATGTGGCTGTAGGTGGAGGTATGTGACTGTAGGTGGAGGTATGTGACTGTAGGTGGAGGTATGTGACTGTAGGTGGAGGTATGTGACTGTAGGTGGAGGTATGTGACTGTAGGTGGAGGTAAAGAGGTATGTGACTAAGTGGAGGTATGTGGCTGTAGGTGGAGGTATGTGGCTGTAGGTGGAGGTAAAGTGGTATGTGACTGTAGGTGGAGGTAAAGAGGTATGTGACTGTAGGTGGAGGTAAAGAGGTATGTGACTGTAGGTGGAGGTAAAGAGGTATGTGACTGTAGGTGGAGGTAAAGAGGTATGTGACTGGAGGGGGAGGTAAAGAGGTATGTGACTGTAGGTGGAGGTAAAGAGGTATGTGACTGTAGGTGGAGGTAAAGAGGTATGGGACTGGAGGTGGAGGTAAAGAGGTATGTGACTGTAGGTGGAGGTAAAGAGGTATGTGACTGTAGGTGGAGGTAAAGAGGTATGGGACTGTAGGTGGAGGTAAAGAGGTGTGTGACTGTAGGTGGAGGTAAAGAGGTATGGGACTGTAGGTGGAGGTAAAGAGGTATGGGACTGTAGGTGGAGGTAAAGAGGTATGGGACTGTAGGTGGAGGTAAAGAGGTATGTGACTGTAGGTGGAGGTAAAGAGGTATGGGACTGTAGGTGGAGGTAAAGAGGTATGTGACTGTAGGTGGAGGTAAAGAGGTATGTGACTGTAGGTGGAGGTAAAGAGGTATGGGACTGTAGGAGGAGTTAGAGGTATTTGACTGTAGGTGGAGGTAAAGAGGTATGTGACTGTAGGTGGAGGTAAAGAGGTATGTGACTGTAGGTGGAGGTAAAGAGGTATGTGACGGTAGGAGGGGGTAAAGAGGTTTGTGACTGTAGGTGGAGGTAAAGAGGTATGTGACTGTAGGTGGAGGTAAAGAGGTATGTGACTGTAGGTGGAGGTAAAGAGGTATGTGACTGTAGGTGGAGGTAAAGAGGTATGTGACTGTAGGAGGGGGTAAAGAGGTATGTGACTGTAGGAGGGGGTAAAGAGGTATGTGACTGTAGGAGGGGGTAAAGAGGTATGTGACTGTAGGTGAGGGTAAAGAGGTATGTGACTGTAGGTGGAGGTAAAGAGGTATGTGACTGTAGGTGGAGGTAAAGAGGTATGTGACTGTAGGTGGAGGTATAGAGGTATGTGACTGTAGTTGGAGGTAAAGAGGTATGTGACTGTAGGTGGAGGTAAAGAGGTATGTGACTGTAGGTGGAGGTAAAGAGGTATGTGACTGTAGGTGGAGGTAAAGAGGTATGTGACTGTAGGTAGAGGTAAAGAGGTATGTGACTGCAGGTAGAGGTATGTGACTGTAGGTAGAGGTAACGAGGTATGTGACTGTAGGTGGAGCTATGTGACTGTAGGTGGAGGTAAAGAGGTATGTGACTGTAGGTGGAGGTAAGTGACTGTAGGTGGAGGTAAAGAGGTATGTGACTGTAGGTGGAGGTAAAGAGGTATGTGACTGTAGGTGGAGGTAAAGAGGTATGTGACTGTAGGTGGAGGTAAAGAGGTATGTGACTGTAGGTAGAGGTAAAGAGGTATGTGACTGTAGGTAGAGGTATGTGACTGTAGGTAGAGGTAACAAGGTATGTGACTGTAGGTGGAGCTATGTGACTGTAGGTAGAGGTAAAGAGGTATGGGACTGTAGGTGGAGGTAACGAGGTATGTGACTGTAGGAGGGGGTAAAGAGGTATGTGACTGTAGGAGGGGGTAAAGAGGTATGTGACTGTAGGAGGGGGTAAAGAGGTATGTGACTGTAGGTGGAGGTAAAGAGGTAAGTGACTGTAGGTGGAGGTAAAGAGGTATGTGACTGTAGGTGGAGGTAAAGAGGTATGTGACTGTAGGTGGAGGTATGTGACTGTAGGTGGAGGTAAAGAGGTATGTGACTATAGGTAGAGGTAACGAGGTATGTGACTGTAGGTGGAGGTATGTGACTGTAGGTGGAGGTAAAGAGGTATGTGACTGTAGGTAGAGGTATGTGGCTGTAGGTGGAGGTATGTGACTGTAGGTGGAGGTATGTGACTGTAGGTGGAGGTATGTGACTGTAGGTGGAGGTATGTGACTGTAAGTGGAAGTATGTGACTGTAAGTGGAGAAATGTGGCTGTAAGTGGAGGTATGTGACTAAGTGGAGGTATGTGACTGTAGGTGGAGGTATGTGACTGTAAGTGGAGGTATGTGACTGTAAGTGGAGGTATGTGGCTGTAAGTGGAGGTATGTGGCTGTAGGTGGAGGTATGTGGCTGTAGGTGGAGGTATGTGACTGTAGGTGGAGGTATGTGACTGTAGGTGGAGGTATGTGACTGTAGGTGGAGGTATGTGACTGTAGGTGGAGGTATGTGACTGTAGGTGGAGGTAAAGAGGTATGTGACTAAGTGGAGGTATGTGGCTGTAGGTGGAGGTATGTGGCTGTAGGTGGAGGTAAAGTGGTATGTGACTGTAGGTGGAGGTAAAGAGGTATGTGACTGTAGGTGGAGGTAAAGAGGTATGTGACTGTAGGTGGAGGTAAAGAGGTATGTGACTGTAGGTGGAGGTAAAGAGGTATGTGACTGGAGGGGGAGGTAAAGAGGTATGTGACTGTAGGTGGAGGTAAAGAGGTATGTGACTGTAGGTGGAGGTAAAGAGGTATGGGACTGGAGGTGGAGGTAAAGAGGTATGTGACTGTAGGTGGAGGTAAAGAGGTATGTGACTGTAGGTGGAGGTAAAGAGGTATGGGACTGTAGGTGGAGGTAAAGAGGTGTGTGACTGTAGGTGGAGGTAAAGAGGTATGGGACTGTAGGTGGAGGTAAAGAGGTATGGGACTGTAGGTGGAGGTAAAGAGGTATGGGACTGTAGGTGGAGGTAAAGAGGTATGTGACTGTAGGTGGAGGTAAAGAGGTATGGGACTGTAGGTGGAGGTAAAGAGGTATGTGACTGTAGGTGGAGGTAAAGAGGTATGTGACTGTAGGTGGAGGTAAAGAGGTATGGGACTGTAGGAGGAGTTAGAGGTATTTGACTGTAGGTGGAGGTAAAGAGGTATGTGACTGTAGGTGGAGGTAAAGAGGTATGTGACTGTAGGTGGAGGTAAAGAGGTATGTGACGGTAGGAGGGGGTAAAGAGGTTTGTGACTGTAGGTGGAGGTAAAGAGGTATGTGACTGTAGGTGGAGGTAAAGAGGTATGTGACTGTAGGTGGAGGTAAAGAGGTATGTGACTGTAGGTGGAGGTAAAGAGGTATGTGACTGTAGGAGGGGGTAAAGAGGTATGTGACTGTAGGAGGGGGTAAAGAGGTATGTGACTGTAGGAGGGGGTAAAGAGGTATGTGACTGTAGGTGAGGGTAAAGAGGTATGTGACTGTAGGTGGAGGTAAAGAGGTATGTGACTGTAGGTGGAGGTAAAGAGGTATGTGACTGTAGGTGGAGGTATAGAGGTATGTGACTGTAGTTGGAGGTAAAGAGGTATGTGACTGTAGGTGGAGGTAAAGAGGTATGTGACTGTAGGTGGAGGTAAAGAGGTATGTGACTGTAGGTGGAGGTAAAGAGGTATGTGACTGTAGGTAGAGGTAAAGAGGTATGTGACTGCAGGTAGAGGTATGTGACTGTAGGTAGAGGTAACGAGGTATGTGACTGTAGGTGGAGCTATGTGACTGTAGGTGGAGGTAAAGAGGTATGTGACTGTAGGTGGAGGTAAGTGACTGTAGGTGGAGGTAAAGAGGTATGTGACTGTAGGTGGAGGTAAAGAGGTATGTGACTGTAGGTGGAGGTAAAGAGGTATGTGACTGTAGGTGGAGGTAAAGAGGTATGTGACTGTAGGTAGAGGTAAAGAGGTATGTGACTGTAGGTAGAGGTATGTGACTGTAGGTAGAGGTAACAAGGTATGTGACTGTAGGTGGAGCTATGTGACTGTAGGTAGAGGTAAAGAGGTATGGGACTGTAGGTGGAGGTAACGAGGTATGTGACTGTAGGAGGGGGTAAAGAGGTATGTGACTGTAGGAGGGGGTAAAGAGGTATGTGACTGTAGGAGGGGGTAAAGAGGTATGTGACTGTAGGTGGAGGTAAAGAGGTAAGTGACTGTAGGTGGAGGTAAAGAGGTATGTGACTGTAGGTGGAGGTAAAGAGGTATGTGACTGTAGGTGGAGGTATGTGACTGTAGGTGGAGGTAAAGAGGTATGTGACTATAGGTAGAGGTAACGAGGTATGTGACTGTAGGTGGAGGTATGTGACTGTAGGTGGAGGTAAAGAGGTATGTGACTGTAGGTAGAGGTAAAGAGGTATGGGACTGTAGGTGGAGGTATAGAGGTATGTGACTGTAGGTGGAGGTATAGAGGTATGGGACTGTAGGTGGAGGTAAAGAGGTATGGGACTGTAGGTGGAGGTATGTGACTGTAGGTGGAGGTATAGAGGTATGTGACTAGGTGGAGGTAAAGAGGTATGTGACTGTAGGTGGAGGTATGTGACTGTAGGTGGAGGTATGTGACTGTAGGTGGAGGTATGTGACTGTAGGTGGAGGTATGTGACTGTAGGTGGAGGTATGTGACTGTAGGTGGAGGTATGTGACTGTAGGTGGAGGTATGTGACTGTAGGTGGAGGTATGTGACTGTAGGTGGAGGTATGTGACTGTAGGTAGAGGTAAAGAGGTATGGGACTGTAGGTGGAGGTATAGAGGTATGGGACTGTAGGTGGAGGTATAGAGGTATGGGACTGTAGGTGGAGGTATAGAGGTATGGGACTGTAGGTGGAGGTATGTGACTGTAGGTGGAGGTAAAGAGGTATGTGACTGTAGGTGGAGGTATAGAGGTATGTGACTAGGTGGAGGTAAAGAGGTATGTGACTGTAGGTGGAGGTATGTGACTGTAGGTGGAGGTATGTGACTGTAGGTGGAGGTATGTGACTGTAGGTGGAGGTATGTGACTGTAGGTGGAGGTATGTGACTGTAGGTGGAGGTATCTGACTGTAGGTGGAGGTATAGAGGTATCTGACTGTAGGTGGAGGTATGTGACTGTAGGTGGAGGTAAAGAGGTATGTGACTGTAGGTGGAGGTATAGAGGTATGTGACTGTAGGTGGAGGTATGTGACTGTATGTGGAGGTATGTGACTGTAGGTGGAGGTATGTGACTGTAGGTGGAGGTATGTGACTGTAGGTGGAGGTATGTGACTGAAAGTGGAGGTAAAGAGGTATCTGGCTGTAGGTGGAGGTAAAGAGGTATGGGACTGTAGGTGGAGGTAAAGAGGTATGGGACTGTAGGTGGAGGTGAAGACGTATGTGGCTGTAGGTGGAGGTAAAGAGGTATGGGACTGTAGGTGGAGGTAAAGAGGTATGGGACTGTAGGTGGAGGTGAAGACGTATGTGGCTGTAGGTGGAGGTAAAGAGGTATGGGACTGTAGGTGGAGGTAAAGAGGTATGTGACTGTAGGTGGAGGTAAAGAGGTATGTGACTGTAGGTGGAGGTAAAGAGGTATGGGACTGTAGGTGGAGGTAAAGAGGTATGGGACTGTAGGTGGAGGTAAAGAGGTATGTGACTGTAGGTGGAGGTAAAGAGGTATGTGACTGTAGGTGGAGGTAAAGAGGTATGTGACTGTAGGTGGAGGTATGTGGCTGTAGGTGGAGGTATGTGGCTGTAGGTGGAGGTATGTGACTGTAGGTGGAGGTATGTGACTGTAAGTGGAGGTATGTGACTGTAGGTGGAGGTAAAGAGGTATGTGACTGTAAGTGGAGGTATGTGACTGTAGGTGGAGGTATGTGACTGTAGGTGGAGGTATGTGACTGTAGCTGGAGGTATGTGACTGTAGGTGGAGGTATGTGACTGTAGGTGGAGGTAAAGAGGTATGTGACTAAGTGGATGTATGTGGCTGTAGGTGGAGGTAAAGAGGTATGTGACTGTAAGCGGAGGTATGTGACTAAGTGGAGATATGTGACTTTAGGTGGAGGTATGTGACTGTAGGTGGAGGTATGTGGCTGTAGGTGGAGGTAAAGTGGTATGTGACTGTAGGTGGAGGTAAAGAGGTATGTGACTGTAGGTGGAGGTAAAGAGGTATGTGACTGGAGGTGGAGGTAAAGACGTATGTGGCTGTAGGTGGAGGTAAAGAGGTATGGGACTGTAGGTGGAGGTAAAGAGGTATGGGACTGTAGGTGGAGGTGAAGACGTATGTGGCTGTAGGTGGAGGTAAAGAGGTATGGGACTGTAGGTGGAGGTAAAGAGGTATGGGACTGTAGGTGGAGGTAAAGAGGTATGTGACTGTAGGTGGAGGTAAAGAGGTATGGGACTGTAGGTGGAGGTAAAGAGGTATGGGACTGTAGGTGGAGGTAAAGAGGTATGTGACTGTAGGTGGAGGTAAAGAGGTATGTGACTGTAGGTGGAGGTAAAGAGGTATGTGACTGTAGGTGGAGGTATGTGGCTGTAGGTGGAGGTATGTGACTGTAGGTGGAGGTATGTGACTGTAGGTGGAGGTATGTGACTGTAGGTGGAGGTATGTGACTGTAGGTGGAGGTATGTGACTGTAGGTGGAGGTATGTGACTGTAGGTGGAGGTAAAGAGGTATGTGACTAAGTGGAGGTATGTGGCTGTAGGTGGAGGTAAAGAGGTATGTGACTGTAAGCGGAGGTATGTGACTAAGTGGAGGTATGTGACTGTAGGTGGAGGTATGTGACTGTAGGTGGAGGTATGTGGCTGTAGGTGGAGGTAAAGTGGTATGTGACTGTAGGTGGAGGTAAAGAGGTATGTGACTGTAGGTGGAGGTAAAGAGGTATGTGACTGGAGGTGGAGGTAAAGAGGTATGTGACTGTAGGTGGAGGTAAAGAGGTATGGGACTGTAGGTGGAGGTAAAGAGGTGTGTGTGACTGTAGGTGGAGGTAAAGAGGTATGGGACTGTAGGTGGAGGTAAAGAGGTATGGGACTGTAGGTGGAGGTAAAGAGGTATGGGACTGTAGGTGGAGGTAAAGAGGTATGTGACTGTAGGTGGAGGTAAAGAGGTATGGGACTGTAGGTGGAGGTAAAGAGGTATGTGACTGTAGGTGGAGGTAAAGAGGTATGTGACTGTAGGTGGAGGTAAAGAGGTATGGGACTGTAGGAGGAGTTAAAGAGGTATGTGACTGTAGGTGGAGGTAAAGATGTATGTGACTGTAGGTGGAGGTAAAGAGGTATGTGACTGTAGGTGGAGGTAAAGAGGTATGTGACGGTAGGAGGGGGTAAAGAGGTACGTGACTGTAGGTGGAGGTAAAGAGGTATGTGACTGTAGGTGGAGGTAAAGAGGTATGTGACTGTAGGTGGAGGTAAAGAGGTATGTGACTGTAGGTGGAGGTAAAGAGGTATGTGACTGTAGGTGGAGGTAAAGAGGTATGTGACTGTAGGAGGGGGTAAAGAGGTATGTGACTGTAGGAGGGGGTAAAGAGGTATGTGACTGTAGGAGGGGGTAAAGAGGTATGTGACTGTAGGTGAGGGTAAAGAGGTATGTGACTGTAGGTGGAGGTAAAGAGGTATGTGACTGTAGGTGGAGGTAAAGAGGTATGTGACTGTAGGTGGAGGTATAGAGGTATGTGACTGTAGGTGGAGGTAAAGAGGTATGTGACTGTAGGTGGAGGTAAAGAGGTATGTGACTGTAGGTGGAGGTAAAGAGGTATGTGACTGTAGGTGGAGGTAAAGAGGTATGTGACTGTAGGTGGAGGTAAAGAGGTATGTGACTGTAGGTGGAGGTAAAGAGGTATGTGACTAGGTGGAGGTAAAGAGGTATGTGACTGTAGGTGGAGGTAAAGAGGTATCGGACTGTAGGTGGAGGTAAAGAGGTATGTGACTGTAGGTGGAGGTAAAGAGGTATGGGACTGTAGGTGGAGGTAAAGAGGTATGTGACTGTAGGTGGAGGTAAAGAGGTATGTGACTGTAGGTGGAGGTAAAGAGGTATGTGACTGTAGGTGGAGGTAAAGAGGTATCGGACTGTAGGTGGAGGTAAAGAGGTATGTGACTGTAGGTGGAGGTAAAGAGGTATCGGACTGTAGGTGGAGGTAAAGAGGTATGTGACTCTATAGAGGTATGAGCCCCCTACTTACCTATCTTAGCACCACCTGGCGCGCTAACCAAAATACAGGGGAGGGTTCGCCCAGGTCTTACGTTGTGTGCATAGACAGAGTACATTCTACGGGTATATGTAAGCCCGCAGGCCTCTTGCCTAAGCACTCCCAAAGTGCCTTCCCCTTCGGGAACAAATGAAACAGAATACAAACTTAGAGTGAACAATTTCGATAATCAAAAACACTGAGTCCTATTGGCACACACATACCTCAGATGGACCTGCTACAAAATAATTTACACAACACTATTACAGACCAACAACAAAACACAGGACAGCTATCTCTCCTAACAAAGGAACACTGGCTTTTCAAGCTGCAGAAGGAGTCGGTAATTGAAACTCTCCTGGCGAGAGGGTTTGATTGAGGAAAATAATTTATTTAATTCCATATACTACAAAGACATAATGCTATACAGTACATGACCAGTATATGACTGATGTTAAAGCTGCTGAATGAATAATACAACACACATTATATTAAAACACATTCCAATCAGAATAATGGTATGATTGGAATGTATGATTGGACCTACAGTCACATACCTATCAGTTAATAGATCACATTTGATCAAATGCCACTATTGTTCCAGCAGGTGGAGCTACAATGTAACAACATACAGCATTGTGACTCACAGTTCTATATTAGAATTTCATGAGTTCCATTCTGATGGTTGTTATGGTGATCAGGTGATCTCAGCCTCACTCTTCTTCAACACGATCACCTGTTCAACACAGAAGTAGTTCATCAGTGTGGCCATGTATTTACTTATCCAATACAGAACCACTTAGAAATGTAAATCATATCAGATGATTTACTAGTCAATACTGTGCTACTTAGAATCCTATCAAAATCTCTTCCAATGGGGCTCCTGCTTTTGTCCAGTTCTCCCTTATCAATACCAGGGCAATTTACTAATTATCAATACCAGGGGATTTACCATTTATCAATACCAGGGCTATTTACTATTTATCAATACCTGGGCAAATGACTAATTATCAATACCAGGGCTATTTAACATTTATCAATACCTAGGTTATTTACTCCTTATCAATACCAGGGCTATTTACTAATTATCAATACCAGGGCCATTTACTATTTATGAATATCAGGACTATTTACTATTTATCAATATCAGGACTATTAACTATTTATCAATACCAGGGAGTACAGTTATCAACCCGTTAAAACATGGTTCAATCAGAGCTAGTTATCAACACTTTAAGACATGACTCGGTCAGAGCTAGTTATCAACACTACAACATGACTCGGTCAGAGCTACTGCAGTGTTGTCAGTCCTTGTAATATAATTCTGATTATATTTTTTTACCCCTCCACCACCCCTCTTCAACAATATATATATATAATATAATATAGCATTCTGTTGGTGGCTAGAATTTTATATAAGAATTTAAATTGAAAAACTCTAAGTGCTGAATCAAGTGTAGTTTTTTGTACCAGTTGATAAACCATATGCCATGGAATTGGTACATTGAACATCTCCTCCCATCTAGAAAATATATAAATAAGGAAGAATGTTTCACTTCTCTTTTTGACTTCTCTAACCCCAAACCCCGGCCTGGTCTACATGGTCTGTTTCGCAAGCATTCCCCGAAGTCCTGTAATATTGCCCCTCTGGGTTTAGAAATGTCTGGTGGGTATTAGCACAAACAGAGAAGGTTTGAATCCTAAGCATCCTGCCTCCACATTGTTTGAAGTACAATAGAGCAACATAGCTACCGTAGTAGGTCAAAGCTGTATGCTGGAAAACCTTGGTAGAGCATGGGTGTAGAAGGCATTGTGGTGCTCATGTACATTTCCTTTCTTATTCGGCTAAAGACCAATGCCTACTTCTCAATTAAAACAATGTTTTATTTGCAATTAAATACAGTGCCTTTAGAAAGTATTCATACTCCTTGACTTATTCCACATTTTGTTGTGTTCCAGCCTGAATTCACAATGTATTAAATAGATGTTATTTCTCACCCACCTACACACAATACCCCACAATGACATCACAATACCCCACAATGACATCACAAGACCCCACATTGACATCACAATACCCCATAATGACATCACAATACCCCATAATGACATCACAATACCCCATAATGACATCACAAGACCCCACAATGACATCACAATACCCCAGAATGACATCACTATACCCCACAATGACATCACAATACCCCACAATGACATCACAATACCCTATAATGACATCACAATACCCCACAATGACATCACAATACCCCACAATGACATCACAAGACCCCACAATGACATCACAAGACCCCACAATGGCATCACAATACCCCATAATGACATCACTATACCCCACAATGACATCACAAGACCCCACAATGACATCACAATACCCCAGAATGACATCACTATACCCCACAATGACATCACAATACCCCACAATGACATCACAATACCCTACAATGACATCACAATACCCCACAATGACATCACAATACCCCACAATGACATCACTATACCCCACAATGACATCACTATACCCCACAATGACATCACTATACCCCACAATGACATCACAATACCCTATAATGACATCACAATGCCCCACAATGACATCACAATACCCCACAATGACATCACTATACCCCTTAAGAACCATACTTAGGTAGCCCTTTTTCCAACCTGTCGTTGTGGGAAGTTGACTTTGTTTGTGGCACATAACCTTTAGCTTCACGGTTTGTTTTGTATTGTTTATTTTTTTTTTCGGCATTTCCAATAAAAAAGGAATATGTACGCTCATCACGCTGCGCTTTGGTCCACTTCCTTCAACGGCCGTGACACTGGGTAAGTCTCTAAGAGCTGTGAGTCTTTCTGGGTAAGTCTCTAAGAGCTGTGAGTCTTTCTGGGTAAGTCTCTAAGAGCTGTGAGTCTTTCTGGGTAAGTCTCTAAGAGCTGTGAGTCTTTCTGGGTAAGTCTCTAAGAGCTGTGAGTCTTTCTGGGTAAGTTTCTAAGAGCTGTGAGTCTTTCTGGGTAAGTCTCTAAGAGCTGTGAGTCTTTCTGGGTAAGTCTCTAAGAGCTGTGAGTCTTTCTGGGTAAGTCTCTAAGAGCTGTGAGTCTTTCTGGGTAAGTCTCTAAGAGCTGTGAGTCTTTCTGGGTCAGTCTCTAAGAGCTGTAAGTATTTCTGGGTAAGTCTCTAAGAGCTGTGAGTCTTTCTGGGTAAGTCTCTAAGAGCTGTGATTCTTTCTGTCTCCAAGAGCGTTAAGTATTTCTGGGTAAGTCTCTAAGAGCTGTGAGTCTTTCTGGGTAAGTCTCTAGACCTGTCAGTATTTCTGGGTAAGTCTCTAAGAGCTGTGAGTCTTTCTGGGTAAGTCTCTAAGAGCTGTGAGTCTTTCTGGGTAAGTCTCTAAGAGCTGTATGTATTTCTGGGTAAGTCTGTAAGTGCTTTGCAAACCTGGATGGTACAATATTTTTACATTGGTCTTTTCAATATCTGTCACGTGTGTTGTTGATCATTGCTAGACAGCCATTGTCAAGTCTTGTCATAGATTTTCAAGACGATTTCAGTTAAAACTGTAACTAGGCCACTCAGGAACATTCAATGTCGTCTTGGTAAGCAACTGACTGATTAAAGCAGGTATTTTCAACAGGTTCAGTCTGTGTTAATATGACTATCCTCTCTCAGCTGGTCCAGTCTGTGTTAATGTGACTATCATCTCTCAGCTGGTCCAGTCTGTGTGACTATCCTCTCTCAGCTGGTCCAGTCTGTGTTAATGTGACTATCCTCTCTCAGCTGGTCCAGTCTGTGTGACTATCATCTCTCAGCTGGTCCAGTCTGTGTTAATATGACTATCCTCTCTCAGCTGGTCCAGTCTGTGTTAATGTGACTATCCTCTCTCAGCTGGTCCAGTCTGTGTTAATATGACTATCCTCTCTCAGCTGGTCCAGTCTGTGTGACTATCCTCTCTCAGCTGGTCCAGTCTGTGTTAATGTGACTATCTTCTCTCAGCTGGTCCAGTCTGTGTTAATGTGACTATCCTCTCACAGCTGGTCCAGTCTGTGTTAATATGACTATCCTCTATCAGCTGGTCCAGTCTGTGTTAATGTGACTATCCTCTCTCAGCTGGTCCAGTCTGTGTTAATATGACTATCCTCTCTCAGCTGGTCCAGTCTGTGTTAATGTGACTATCATCTCTCAGCTGGTCCAGTCTGTGTTAATGTGACTATCCTCTCTCAGCTGGTCCAGTCTGTGTTAATATGACTATCCTCTCTCAGCTGGTCCAGTCTGTGTTAATATGACTATCCTCTATCAGCTGGTCCAGTCTGTGTTAATGTGACTATCCTCTCTCAGCTGGTCCAGTCTGTGTTAATATGACTATCCTCTCTCAGCTGGTCCAGTCTGTGTGACTATCCTCTCTCAGCTGGTCCAGTCTGTGTGACTATCCTCTCTCAGCTGGTCCAGTCTGTGTGACTATCCTCTCTCAGCTGGTCCAGTCTGTGTTAATGTGACTATCCTCTCTCAGCTGGTCCAGTCTGTGTGACTATCCTCTCTCAGCTGGTCCAGTCTGTGTGACTATCCTCTCTCAGCTGGTCCAGTCTGTGTGACTATCCTCTCTCAGCTGGTCCAGTCTGTGTTAATGTGACTATCCTCTCTCAGCTGGTCCAGTCTGTGTTAATGTGACTATCCTCTCTCAGCTGGTCCAGTCTGTGTTAATGTGACTATCCTCTCTCAGCTGGTCCAGTCTGTGTTAATGTGACTATCCTCTCTCAGCTGGTCCAGTCTGTGTTAATGTGACTATCCTCTCTCAGCTGGTCCAGTCTGTGTTAATATGACTATCCTCTCTCAGCTGGTCCAGTCTGTGTTAATGTGACTATCCTCTCTCAGCTGGTCCAGTCTGTGTTAATGTGACTATCCTCTCTCAGCTGGTCCAGTCTGTGTTAATGTGACTATCCTCTCTCAGCTGGTCCAGTCTGTGTTAATATGACTATCCTCTCTCAGCTGGTCCAGTCTGTGTTAATATGACTATCCTCTCTCAGCTGGTCCAGTCTGTGTGACTATCCTCTCTCAGCTGGTCCAGTCTGTGTTAATGTGTCTATCCTCTCTCAGCTGGTCCAGTCTGTGTTAATGTGACTATCCTCTCTCAGCTGGTCCAGTCTGTGTGACTATCCTCTCTCAGCTGGTCCAGTCTGTGTTAATATGACTTTCCTCTATCAGCTGGTCCAGTCTGTGTTAATGTGACTATCCTCTCTCAGCTGGTCCAGTCTGTGTTAATGTGACTATCCTCTCTCAGCTGGTCCAGTCTGTGTGACTATCCTCTCTCAGCTGGTCCAGTCTGAGTTAGTATCCTCTCTCAGCTGGTCCAGTCTGTGTGACTATCCTCTCTCAGCTGGTCCAGTCTGTGTTAATGTGACTATCCTCTCTCAGCTGGTCCAGTCTGTGTTAATGTGACTATCCTCTCTCAGCTGGTCCAGTCTGTGTTAATAAGACTATCCTCTCTCAGCTGGTCCAGTCTGTGTTAATGTGACTATCCTCTCTCAGCTGGTCCAGTCTGTGTGACTATCCTCTCTCAGCTGGTCCAGTCTGTGTTAATGTGACTATCCTCTCTCAGCTGGTCCAGTCTGTGTTAATGTGACTATCCTCTCTCAGCTGGTCCAGTCTGTGTTAATGTGACTATCCTCTCTCAGCTGGTCCAGTCTGTGTTAATGTGACTATCCTCTCTCAGTTGGTCCAGTCTGTGTTAATATGACTATCCTCTCTCAGCTGGTCCAGTCTGTGTGACTATCCTCTCTCAGTTGGTCCAGTCTGTGTTAATGTGACTATCCTCTCTCAGCTGGTCCAGTCTGTGTTAATGTGACTATCCTCTCTCAGCTGGTCCAGTCTGTGTGACTATCCTCTCTCAGCTGGTCCAGTCTGTGTTAATGTGACTATCCTCTCTCAGCTGGTCCAGTCTGTGTTAATGTGACTATCCTCTCTCAGCTGGTCCAGTCTGTGTGACTATCCTCTCTCAGCTGGTCCAGTCTGTGTTAATGTGACTATCCTCTCTCAGTTGGTCCAGTCTGTGTGACTATCCTCTCTCAGCTGGTCCAGTCTGTGTTAATGTGACTATCCTCTCTCAGCTGGTCCAGTCTGTGTTAATATGACTATCCTCTCTCAGCTGGTCCAGTCTGTGTTAATGTGACTATCCTCTCTCAGCTGGTCCAGTCTGTGTTAATGTGACTATCCTCTCTCAGCTGGTCCAGTCTGTGTTAATGTGACTATCCTCTCTCAGCTGGTCCAGTCTGTGTTAATGTGACTATCCTCTCTCAGCTGGTCCAGTCTGTGTTAATGTGACTATCCTCTCTCAGTTGGTCCAGTCTGTGTGACTATCCTCTCTCAGCTGGTCCAGTCTGTGTTAATGTGACTATCCTCTCTCAGCTGGTCCAGTCTGTGTTAATATGACTATCCTCTCTCAGCTGGTCCAGTCTGTGTGACTATCCTCTCTCAGCTGGACCAGTCTGTGTTAGTATCCTCTCTCTCTCCTGTGTTTAGTTCCAGGTGGATCTGGTCCAGTCATAACATGATGCTCTGGTCTGGTGGCTGATATTTAAACAGTATAACCTGTCTAGGATCAGCGTGGCGCTAGCGGCACACCCCCCCCCCCCCCACTGAAAAACCAGTGCCGCGAAATTCAAAAAAAATATTTTTTTAAAATATTTAACTTTCACACATTAAAGTCCAATACAGCTAATGAAAGACACAGATCTTGTGAATCCAGTCAACATTTCCGATTTTTAAAATGTTTTACAGGGAAGACACAATATGTAAAGATGTACATCTATTACCTAAAAACACATTAGCATAATCCACCATCTTTTATTTGTCCACCAACACCAGTAGCCATCACCAATTCGGCTAAACTAAGATATTTATAGCCCCTAACCAACAAAAAAACTCATTAGATGACAGTCTGATAACATATTTATGGTATGGGATAGGTTTTGTTAGAAAAAAGTGCATATTTCAGGTATATGGCATAGTTTACAATTGCACCCACCATCACAAATGGACTAGAATAATTACAATGAGCAACGTGTTTACCTAACTACTAATCATCAAACATTTCGTAAAAATACACAGCATACACGAATCGAAAGACACAGATCCTGTGAATACAGACAATATTTCAGATTTTCTAAGTGTCTTACAGCGAAAACACAATAAATCGTTATATTAGCTTAGCACATAGCAATTAGCAGCCCAGCATTGATTCTAGCCAAAGTGAGCGATAAAAGTCAACATCGCCAAAAGATATTAATTTTTTCACTAACCTTCTCAGAATTCTTCCGATGACACTCCTGTAACATCACATTACAACATGCATATACAGTTTGATCGAAAATGTTTATATTTAGCCACCAAAATCATGGTTAGACAATGTGAAATGTAGCTCAGCTGGTCAGAAAATGTCCTTGCGCCACTTAGACAGTGATCTACTCTTATACATAAATACTCATAAACGTGACTAAAAAATATAGGGTGGACAGGGATTGATAGACAATTTAATTCTTAATACAATTGCGTTATTACATTTTTTCATTTATCCTTACTTTTCAATACAGTTTGCGCCAAGCGAAGCTACGTCAAAAAACATGGCGTCCTAAGCCACTAAAATGTTTCGACAGAAACACGATTTATCATAATAAAAATGTCCTACCTTGAGCTGTTCTTCCATCAGTATCTTGGGCAAAGGATCCTTTCTTGGGAGAAATCGTCTTTTGGTGGAAAGCTGTCCTCTTGCCATGTGGAAATGTCAACTGCGTTCGGGATGAACTGAAAAGCGTGCCCAACTTTTCACATCGTTGCAAAAATAAATGTCCCAAAATCGCACTAAACGGATATAAATTGCTATAAAACGCTTTAAATTAACTACTTTATGATGTTTGTAACTCCTATAACGAGTGAAAAGATGACCGGAGAAATATAACAGGCTAAACTAACGCTTGGAACAGGAGAGGGTCGGTGTCTTCCACGCGCGTTACGCAGCAAGAAAAGACTTGCTAGCTAAAGGTTTTTTTCATTTGTAGGGCCTGTGAACGAGCAATCGACCCCGTTGGAATCGTCATCACGTAAAGGCATCCAGGGGAAGACGTAAGAAGTGTCCGTATAGTCATAGCAACGACAGTGCCCTTTTAACTGACTTCAGAAAAGTGGCCAACATTTCTCAAATCTGACTCCATGTCAGGGAAATTGCTGTAGAATGGGCTCTGTTCCACTTAGAGACAAAATTTCAACTCCTATAGAAACTATAGACTGTTTTCTATCCAATAATAATAATAATATGCATATTGTACGATCAAGGATTTTGTGGGAAGCCGTTTAAAAAATTAGCCAGATTAGCATAAATAGTCTAAACAGCGCCCCCATCCCCAACAGGATAACATGATACTCTGGTGGCTGACATTTAAACAGTATAACATGATGCTCTGGTCACTGACATTTAAACAGTATAACATGATGCTCTGGTCTGGTGGCTGACATTTAAACAGTATAACATGATGCTCTGGTGGCTGACATGTAAACAGTATAACATGATGCTCTGGTGGCTGACATTTAAACAGTATAACATGATGCTCTGGTGGCTGACATTTAAACAGTATAGCATGATGCTCTGGTGGCTGACATTTAAACAGTATAACATGATGCTCTGGTCTGGTGGCTGACATTTAAACAGTATAACATGATGCTCTGTTCTGGTGGCTGACATTTAAACAGTATAACATGATGCTCTGGTCTGGTGGCTGACATTTAAACAGTATAACATGATGCTCTGTTCTGGTGGCTGACATTTAAACAGTATAACATGATGCTCAAAATACCCAAAGTCACCAAGCCAAATGTCCTTACATCTGAAAGTATTAGTAAAAATAGAGGCTGTCTCCACCCCACATAGACTTATCAGAGCAGTAGATCTGTGTCTGTTTGAGGATATAGCTGTACGTGAACAACATCACCCATTGTTAAACACCTCTGTTCCTCTGTCACACATTTTACAAACATATTTTGGTCATTTAACTCTTGTCCAGAGCAACTTACAGTAGTGAGTTGATACATGATTGTTATTTTTCCTGTACTGGTCACCCGTGGGATCAAACCCACAACCCTGGCACTGCAAGGGCCATTCTCTACCAACTGAGCCACACCGGAAACAGACGCACACAAACACACACAGACAGGTTGGGGTGTATAAATGTATCTATCTACACATTAAACACTGAGACCTGTTGGGGTGTATAAATGTATCTAACTACACATTAAACACTGAGACCTGTTGGGGTCTATAACTGTTCCAGTGGTGTTGGAGGTCTTCACTGCAGTAGACTGGATCAGCTCCTCTGTCCCTCACTCATCTCTCTCTCCTCTCTCTTTACCTAGTGACCCTGTTCATCAGAACGTCATGGTGGATGGAAAAAGATCCTCTCTTCAGCAGCGGTGAATAACCACAACCCTGTGAGTCCATCTCTTTACTTCTCCTTTCTCTTATCTTCTCTCTCCCTCCTTCCCTTTTCGTGACCAACACACTTATCTTTAGACGCTGCGGCCGCCATCAACAGCATCAGCAACAGAGTGGTGTGAAGTTTCCACAACAGAGTTAGAGTCAGTTTATCATGTACTTCTCTTTAGGCAGCCTTGACCTCCATCAACAGAGTTAGAGTTAGTCAGTCAGTTTTTCATGCACTTCTCTTTAGACGCTGCAGCCTTGACCTCTATCAACAACAAGAGTTAGTTTATCATGAGAACATAGACACCACTGACTGGATCTATCAACAACAAGAGTTAGTATATCATGAGAACATACAGACACCACTGACTGGAACCATTTTTCTATAATGTCATTTTGTGTGTTTATCTTGAGCAACACCAGTTAAGGGTTGCCAACTTGCCAAATAAAGCTTCCAAGACCTGGAGGTTCTATGTGTTGTATCCTGATCTGTCCACTAGATGGCAGTGCTCCATGTGTTGTATCCTGATCTGTCCACTAGATGGCAGTGTTCCATGTGTTGTATCCTGATTTGTCCACTAGATGGCAGTGCTCCATGTGTTGTAATGGTGTCATGCTGAACACAGTGATACATCTATTACATTCTCTGGCTGCAGACATGGATGATACTTTAAATAGAAGTTGTCCCTAAGCACAGATCTAGGATCAGATTATTCTACTTCCAATTCTGAAGCCATGCTATCAAATCAAATAACATTTTATTTGTCACATGCGCCGAGTACAACAGGTGTAGACCTTTACCGTGAAATGTTTACTTACAAGCCCCTAACCAACAATGTAGTTCAAGAAATAGAGTTAATCTTGCCACTATAGGGGGTGCTGTTTTCGCATTAGCATAATTTCCTCTACAGATTAAACTGCCTCTTATTCAATTATTGCTCTTACATATGCATATAATTAATACCATTGGATAGAAAACAATCTATAGTTTCTAAAACCGTTTCAATTTTGTCTCTGAGTTAAACAGAAGTCATTTGACAGCACTTTCCCTGACCAAGAAGAAGAATGCAAGATGTGTATGCTCGCTTCAACGCTCTGCCTATATATGGTCACGCCACCTATGACCCGAAACACACTTCATTCGTCTTCCTCTGGGTGTCAAGAGGACGTCAGAGGAGAAATTTTTTGTTTACCTTGTACTGACGTGAAATAAGACCTATTTCTTTGGCGTGACCGACAACTTCCGGTTCTCTGACTCGCGCTATTTGGAGGTGCGATTGTCTACTGTTTTGCTGCCGTTACGGATGAAAACTATCTCCGTCTCGAAGTTTGTTTGATACATGTGACCATATCATCTTAATGTATGTTTTTTCAATATAGTTTAATCAGATTATTTGAATTTTTTCGGGAGTTTTGCCGTGTTCCGTTCTGTGACTTTTTTTTACTTTGGCCAGTCGACCAGTACATATGCTAAATGAAGAGGGAAAGTTGCCATTATGAATGGATTGAACGACTCATCAGGACTAAGGACACATTGATCAACATTCTGATGAAAGATCAGCAATAGTAAGACCCAATTTACGATGTTATTTCATATATCTGTCGTGCATGTGAACTGGTCGCGGGCGCCCAGCTGGTTCTGGCTGGCGTGGCTATGCTAATTTAGCGCTACATTTTGTTTTCGCTATAAAACATTTAATAAATCTGAAATATTGTTTGGATTCACCAGATGTTGGGCTTTCAATATCTGTACGCTGTGTATTTTTCTGAAATGTTTTAAGATAAGTAATTAGTTATATGACGTTGGTCTCTGTAATTGTTCTGGCTGCGTCAGCACTATTTCAGATTGCAGCTGCAATGTAGAACTGTGATTTATACCTGAAAAATGCACATTTTTCAAAAAAAAACTATGCTATACCATAAATATGTTATCAGACTGTCATCTTATGAAGTTGTTTCTTGGTTAGTGGCTATATATATTTTTATTTAGTCGAATTAGTGATAGCTACTGACGCAGGAAAAAACTGTTGGAGTAAAAAAATTGTGTCTTATGCTAACGTGGTTAGCTAATAGATTTACATATTGTGTCTTCCCTGTAAAACATTTTAAAAATCTGAAATGGTGGCTTTATTCACAAGATCTGTATCTTTCATCTGGTGTCTTGGACTTGTGATTTAATGATATTTAGATGCTACAATTTACTTGTGACGCTATGCTAGCTATGCTACTCAGTGGGGGGGGAGTGGGGGGTGATCCCGGATCCGGGTTGGTGACTCGTTAAAGGTTAAGAAAATATTTACTAAATAAACTAAAGTAAAAAAAAATATATAAAGTAACACAATAAAATGACATAACAACAACGAGGCTATATACAGGGGGGGCCGGTACCAAGTCAATATGTGGGGATACAGGTTAGACGGGGTAATTTGTACATGTAGGTAGGGGTAAAGTGACTATGATATAGATAATTAACAGTAGTACAGCTTAGACCAGGTAATGTGTACATGTAGGTAGGGGTAAAGTGACTATGCATACGTAAAAAACAGTGAATAGCAGCAGTGCAAAAACAAATGTAAATGTCCATTTTATACATTTTTCAGCAGTGTTATGGCTTGGGGGTAAAAGCTGTTAAGGAGCCTTTTGGGCCCAGACTTGGCGCTCCGGTACCGCTTACCGTGTGGTAGCAGGGAGGACAGTATATGCCTTCCTCTGACAACACCTGGTATATAGGTCCTGGATGGCAGGAAGCTTGCCCCCAGTGATGTACTGGGCCGTACGCACTACCCTCTGTAGTGCCTTGTGGTCGGAGGCCGATCAGCTGCCATACCAGGCGGTGATGCAACCGGTCAGGATGCTCTCGATGGTTTAGCTGTAGAACTTTTTGAGGATCTGGGGACCCATGCCAAATCTTTTCAGTCTCCTGAGGGGGAAAAGCTATTGTCGTGCCCTCTTGACGACTGTCTTGGTGAGTTTGGACCAGACAGTTTGTTGGTGATGTGGACACCAAGGAACTTGAAGCTCTCCACCCGCTGCACTACAGCCCCGTCAATGTTAATTGGGGCCTGTTCGGCCCTCCTTTTCCTGTAGTCTACGATCATCTCCTTTGTCTTGCTTACATAGAAGGGAACTTATTGTCCTGGCACCACACTGCAGGTCTCTGACCTCCTCCCTATAGGCTGTCTCATCGTTGTCGGTGATCAGGCCTACCACCGTTGTGTCGTCAGCAAACTTAATGATGGTGTTGGAGTCCTGCTTGGACAATCAGCTGTGGGTGAACAGGAAGTACAGGAGGGGACTAAGCACACACCCCTGTGGGTTCCCGGTGTTGAGGATCAGCGTGGTGGATGTGTTGTTACCTACCCTTACCACATGGGGGCGGCCCGTCAGGAAGTCCAGGATCCAGTTTCAGAGGGAGGTGTTTAGTCCCAGGGTCTTTAGCTTAGTGATGAGCTTTGTGGGCACTATGGTGTTGAACACTGAGCTGTAGTCAATGAACAGCATTCTCACATAGGTTTTCCTTTTGTCCACGTTGGAAAGGGCAATGTGGTGTGCAATTGAGATTGCATCATCTGTGGATCTGTTGGGGCGATATGCCAATTTGAGTGGGTCTAGGGTTTGTGGGATGATGGTGTTGATGTGAGCCATGACCAGCCTTTTCAAAACACTTCATGGTTACAGATGTGAGTGCTACTGGGCGGTAGTCATTTAGGCAGGTTACCTTCGCATTCTTGGCCACAGGGACTATGGTGGTTTACTTGAAACGTGGGTATTACAGACTCAGTCAGGGAGAGGATGTACAAAAACACACAATAGCACAATTGGTTAGGGGACTGTAAAACGGCAGCCATTCTCCTCTCCTGACACCGACAACAGTGTCTGCTCAGTGTTTATGGAAACAATGTTGATTGTTGTGACAAGGTAGGGGTGGTATACAGAATATATCTTTGATTGGACTGATCATTTCAACATCATACTTTCAAAATCTAATTCCAAGTCAGGAACTATGGCCTCTTTCTAGAGCTCCGACCTGAAGATAACTTACGTCATGATTCAACCTTGTTTTCTTCAGAATTCCCAGTTGTCTTGAAAGCAACATAAATACAGAGAACGACAGACTTTGATGAGAACATTTGCCCACAAGAAGGACCGCCAAAAATGTTTTGTATGCTACTGCATAAATTATGTAATATGCCAGGTAGATATGTATACTGTAGCTAAGAAAGTCATCCTACGTGTATGTTGGGTAGTAAGCTGTTCCTCACCCAAATAATGTGGTCTCTTTCCCCTCATAATTTAGCCTACTGTTCTGACTTGGTGGTGCACATGTAGCCTATAGCCTGTTTTAGAGAAATGTCATCATCAAATATTGTAAGAGATTTCATTGTCTGCTTATATGCCCCCCTTGTATATGCTACGGTTCTGACTTGGTGTACAGGTAGAATACTGTAAGAACGGCCCATGTTCTGAATTCTGAAGCTGTACATTTCAAAAGTGCTACGTCTGTCTCAGCTCACTCATTGTCTGAATAAAATGTGTCCACTCATCGTTCCCTTATGCCATAATTTGTACATCTCAATTGTCAGTAGAAACCACATTTGTTTAAGAAAGTCAGCCATATCAGCTATGTTTTTAAAAAAGCAGTTAATGAGGCTGAATGAACTGTTTATCTGCCAGACAAGGCTCCACTGAGGCTCTGGGGTAGTGGTGGTAAGGATTCACTCCATGGTGCTGAAAAGAAGGCTCTGCTGTTGGGACAGCTTTACGGAGGCCCTAAAAAGTTTGTGTGCAACGTTTGTCACCGTTAAAGTGAAATTAATGTATTGTGTAGTGTTGGACTGTGGCTTTGTTGTCATGAATCTTTTTTTTTTTTTTACCTTGACCCACCAAGATTTACTTTCTAAAATTGCTACTGGACAACTAGTAGAAAATATTTCAATTTACAACAACTTGGGATGTGCCAAGAACATTGATGTTACGCTCTTTACTACCCTGAGACAAGGCCGAGTACAGCCTTGGAGGAGGGAACGCAACATGCTGCTACACTCAACTCCCCGGGGAGGTAAAGAGGTATGTGACTGAAAGTGGAGGTAAAGAGGTATGTGACTGTAGGTGGAGGTAAAGAGGTATGTGACTGTAGGTGGAGGTAAAGAGGTATGTGACTGTAGGTGGAGGTAAAGAGGTATGTGACTGTAGGTGGAGGTAAAGAGGTATGTGACTGTAGGTGGAGGTAAAGAGGTATGTGACTGTAGGTGGAGGTAAAGAGGTATGGGACTGTAGGTGGAGGTAAAGAGGTATGGGACTGTAGGTGGAGGTAAAGAGGTATGGGACTGTAGGTGGAGGTAAAGAGGTATGGGACTGTAGGTGGAGGTAAAGAGGTATGGGACTGTAGGTGGAGGTAAAGAGGTATGGGACTGTAGGTGGAGGTAAAGAGGTATGGGACTGTAGGTGGAGGTAAAGAGGTATGTGACTGTAGGTGGAGGTAAAGAGGTATGTGACTGTAGGTGGAGGTAAAGAGGTATGTGACTGTAGGTGGAGGTAAAGAGGTATGTGACTGTAGGTGGAGGTAAAGAGGTATGTGACTGTAGGTGGAGGTAAAGAGGTATGTGACTGTAGGTGGAGGTAAAGAGGTATGTGACTGTAGGTGGAGGTAAAGAGGTATGTGACTGTAGGTGGAGGTAAAGAGGTATGGGACTGTAGGTGGAGGTAAAGAGGTATGGGACTGTAGGCGGAGGTATGTGACTGTAGGCGGAGGTATGTGACTGTAGGCGGAGGTATGTGACTGTAGGCGGAGGTATGTGACTGTAGGCGGAGGTAAAGAGGTATGTGACTGTAGGTGGAGGTAAAGAGGTATGTGACTGTAGGTGGAGGTAAAGAGGTATGTGACTGTAGGTGGAGGTAAAGAGGTATGTGACTGTAGGTGGAGGTAAAGAGGTATGTGACTGTAGGTGGAGGTAAAGAGGTATGTGACTGTAGGTGGAGGTAAAGAGGTATGTGACTGTAGGTGGAGGTAAAGAGGTATGTGACTGTAAGTGGAGGTAAAGAGGTATGTGACTGTAGGTGGAGGTAAAGAGGTATGTGACTGTAGGTGGAGGTAAAGAGGTATGTGACTGTAGGTGGAGGTAAAGAGGTATGGGACTGTAGGTGGAGGTAAAGAGGTATGGGACTGTAGGTGGAGGTAAAGAGGTATGGGACTGTAGGTGGAGGTAAAGAGGTATGGGACTGTAGGTGGAGGTAAAGAGGTATGGGACTGTAGGTGGAGGTAAAGAGGTATGGGACTGTAGGCGGAGGTATGTGACTGTAGGCGGAGGTATGTGACTGTAGGCGGAGGTATGTGACTGTAGGCGGAGGTATGTGACTGTAGGCGGAGGTATAGAGGTATGTGACTGTAGGCGGAGGTAAAGAGGTATGGGACTGTAGGTGGAGGTAAAGAGGTATGGGACTGTAGGTGGAGGTAAAGAGGTATGTGACTGTAGGTGGAGGTAAAGAGGTATGGGACTGTAGGTGGAGGTAAAGAGGTATGGGACTGTAGGTGGAGGTAAAGAGGTATGGGACTGTAGGTGGAGGTAAAGAGGTATGGGACTGTAGGTGGAGGTAAAGAGGTATGTGACTGTAGGTGGAGGTAAAGAGGTATGGGACTGTAGGTGGAGGTAAAGAGGTATGGGACTGTAGGTGGAGGTAAAGAGGTATGGGACTGTAGGTGGAGGTAAAGAGGTATGGGACTGTAGGTGGAGGTAAAGAGGTATGTGACTGTAGGTGGAGGTATAGAGGTATGTGACTGTAGGTGGAGGTAAAGAGGTATGTGACTGTAGGTGGAGGTAAAGAGGTATGGGACTGTAGGTGGAGGTAAAGAGGTATGGGACTATAGGTGGAGGTATGTGACTGTAGGCGGAGGTATAGAGGTATGTGACTGTAGGTGGAGGTAAAGAGGTATGGGACTGTAGGTGGAGGTAAAGAGGTATGGGACTGTAGGTGGAGGTAAAGAGGTATGGGACTGTAGGTGGAGGTAAAGAGGTATGGGACTGCAGGTGGAGGTAAAGAGGTGTGGGACTGTAGGTGGAGGTAAAGAGGTATGTGACTGTAGGTGGAGGTAAAGGAGGTATGGGACTGTAGGTGGAGGTAAAGAGGTATGGGACTGTAGGTGGAGGTAAAGAGGTATGAGACTGTAGGTGGAGGTAAAGAGGTATGTGACTGTAGGTGGAGGTATAGAGGTATGTGACTGTAGGTGGAGGTAAAGAGGTATGTGACTGTAGGTGGAGGTAAAGAGGTATGGGACTGTAGGTGGAGGTAAAGAGGTATGGGACTATAGGTGGAGGTATGTGACTGTAGGCGGAGGTATAGAGGTATGTGACTGTAGGTGGAGGTAAAGAGGTATGGGACTGTAGGTGGAGGTAAAGAGGTATGGGACTGTAGGTGGAGGTAAAGAGGTATGGGACTGTAGGTGGAGGTAAAGAGGTATGGGACTGCAGGTGGAGGTAAAGAGGTGTGGGACTGTAGGTGGAGGTAAAGAGGTATGTGACTGTAGGTGGAGGTAAAGGAGGTATGTGACTGTAGGTGGAGGTAAAGAGGTATGGGACTGTAGGTGGAGGTAAAGAGGTATGGGACTGTAGGTGGAGGTATGTGACTGTAGGTGGAGGTATAGAGGTAAAGAGGTATGTGACTGTAGGTGGAGGTAAAGAGGTACAGTGGGGCAAAAAAGTATTTAGTCAGCCACCAATTGTGCAAGTTCTCCCACTTAAAAAGATGAGAGAGGCCTGTAATTTTCATCATAGGTACACTTCAACTATGACAGACAAAATGAGAAAAGAAAATCCAGAAAATCACATTGTAGGATTTTTAATGAATTTATTTGCAAATTATGGAGGAAAATAAGTATTTGGTCAATAACAAAAGTTTATCTCAATACTTTGTTATATACCCTTTGTTGGCAATGACAGAGGTCAAACGTTTTCTGTAAGTCTTCACAAGGTTTTCACACACTGTTGCTGGTATTTTGGCCCATTCCTCCATGCAGATCTCCTCTAGAGCAGTGATGTTTTGGGGCTGTTGCTGGGCAACATGGACTGTCAACTCCCTCCAAAGATTTTCTATGAGGTTGAGATCTGGAGACTGGCTAAGCCACTCCAGGACCTTGAAATGCTTCTTACGAAGCCACTCCTTCGTTGCCCGGGCGGTGTGTTTGGGATCATTGTCATGCTGAAAGACCCAGCCACGTTTCATCTTCAATGCCCTTGCTGATGGAAGGAGGTTTTCACTCAAAATCTCAAGATACATGGCCCCATTCATTCTTTCCTTTACACGGATCAGTCGTCCTGGTCCCTTTGCAGAAAAACAGCCCCAAAGCATGATGTTTCCACCCCCATGCTTCACAGTAGGTATGGTGTTCTTTGGATGCAACTCAGCATTCTTTGTCCTCCAAACACGACGAGTTGAGTTTTACCAAAAAGTTATATTTTGGTTTCATCTGACCATATGACATTCTCCCAATCTTCTTCTGGATCATCCAAATGCTCGCTAGCAAACTTCAGACGGGCCTGGACATGTACTGGCTTAAGCAGGGGGACACGTCTGGCACTGCAGGATTTGAGTCCCTGGCGGCGTAGTGTGTTACTGATGGTAGGCTTTGTTACTTTGGTCCCAGCTCTCTGCATGTCATTCACTAGGTCCCCCCGTGTGGTTCTGGGATTTTTGCTCACCGTTCTTGTGATAATTTTGACCCCAAGGGGTGAGATCTTGCGTGGAGCCCCAGATCGAGGGAGATTATCAGTGGTCTTGTATGTCTTCCATTTCCTAATAATTGCTCCCACAGTTGATTTCTTCAAACCAAGCTGCTTACCTATTGCAGATTCAGTCTTCCCAGCCTGGTGCAGGTCTACAATTTTGTTTCTGGTGTCCTTTGACAGCTCTTTGGTCTTGGCCATAGTGGAGTTTGGAGTGTGACTGTTTGAGGTTGTGGACAGGTGTCTTTTATACTGATAACAAGTTCAAACAGGTGCCATTAATACAGGTAACGAGTGGAGGACAGAGGAGCCTCTTAAAGAAGAAGTTACAGGTCTGTGAGAGCCAGAAATCTTGCTTGTTTGTAGGTGACCAAATACTTATTTTCCACCATAATTTGCAAATAAATTCATTAAAAATCCTACAATGTGATTTTCTGGATTTTTTTTTCTCATTTTGTCTGTCATAGTTGAAGTGTACCTATGACGAAAATTACAGGCCTCTCTCATCGTTTTAAGTGGGAGAACTTGCACAATTGGTGGCTGACTAAATACTTTTTTGCCCCACTGTATGTGACTGTAGGTGGAGGTAAAGAGGTATGTGACTGTAGGTGGAGGTAAAGGAGGTATGTGACTGTAGGTGGAGGTAAAGAGGTATGGGACTGTAGGTGGAGGTAAAGAGGTATGGGACTGTAGGTGGAGGTAAAGAGGTATGGGACTGTAGGTGGAGGTAAAGAGGTATGTGACTGTAGGTGGAGGTAAAGAGGTATGGGACTGTAGGTGGAGGTAAAGAGGTATGGGACTGTAGGTGGAGGTAAAGAGGTATGGGACTGTAGGTGGAGGTAAAGAGGTATGGGACTGTAGGTGGAGGTAAAGAGGTATGGGACTGTAGGTGGAGGTAAAGAGGTATGGGACTGTAGGTGGAGGTAAAGAGGTATGGGACTGTAGGTGGAGGTAAAGAGGTATGGGACTGTAGGTGGAGGTAAAGAGGTATGGGACTGTAGGTGGAGGTAAAGAGGTATGTGACTGTAGGTGGAGGTAAAGAGGTATGTGACTGGAGGTGGAGGTAAAGAGGTATGTGACTGTAGGCGGAGGTAAAGAGGTATGTGACTGTAGGTGGAGGTAAAGAGGTATGGGACTGTAGGTGGAGGTAAAGAGGTATGGGACTGTAGGTGGAGGTAAAGAGGTATGGGACTGTAGGTGGAGGTAAAGAGGTATGTGACTGTAGGTGGAGGTAAAGAGGTATGGGACTGTAGGTGGAGGTAAAGAGGTATGGGACTGTAGGTGGAGGTAAAGAGGTATGGGACTGTAGGTGGAGGTAAAGAGGTATGAGACTGTAGGTGGAGGTAAAGAGGTATGAGACTGTAGGTGGAGGTAAAGAGGTATGTGACTGTAGGTGGAGGTAAAGAGGTATGTGACTGTAGGTGGAGGTAAAGAGGTATGTGACTGTAGGTGGAGGTAAAGAGGTATGGGACTGTAGGTGGAGGTAAAGAGGTATGGGACTGTAGGCGGAGGTATAGAGGTATGTGACTGTAGGCGGAGGTAAAGAGGTATGGGACTGTAGGTGGAGGTAAAGAGGTATGGGACTGTAGGTGGAGGTAAAGAGGTATGTGACTGTAGGTGGAGGTAAAGAGGTATGTGACTGTAGGTGGAGGTAAAGAGGTATGGGACTGTAGGTGGAGGTATAGAGGTATGTGACTGTAGGTGGAGGTATAGAGGTATGTGACTGTAGGTGGAGGTAAAGAGGTATGAGCCCCCTACTTACCTATCTTAGCACCACCTGGCGTGCTAACCAAAATACAGGGGAGGGTCCGCCCAGGTCTTACCTTGTGTGCATAGACAGAGTACATTCTACGGGTATATGTAAGCCCGCAGGCCTCTTGCCTAAGCACTCCCAAAGTGCCTTCCCCTTCGGGAACAAATGAAACAGAATACAAACTTAGAGTGAACAATTTCGATAATCAAAAACACTGAGTCCTATTGGCACACACATACCTCAGATGGACCTGCTACAAAATAATTTACACAACACTATTACAGACCAACAACAAAACACAGGACATACCAAGAAGCTCTCTCTCCTAACAAAGGAACACTGGCTTTTCAAGCTGCAGAAGGAGTCGGTAATTGAAACTCTCCTGGCGAGAGGGCGGGGTCAGAGCTACAATCATCAATGGGGCCGACCAATCAGCTGCTTGGAATCCAGGAAGCCATTTCCTGAAACGCACACATACACAAAAACTACAAACCCAAAACACAGAAACAGAGGAACGTAACAACTGATCATATAAAATAAATGTTGTTGACTAGCTAGATAGGCGTGAGCAGTATGGCAGAAATGACTGGGGGCTGTAGGGGGAACCTGGAATGGAGTATTTAGAAGATACTCAAGGCCCTGGGGGCTGTAGGGGAACCTGGAATGGAGCATTTAGAAGATACTCAAGGCCCTGGGGGCTGTAGGGGAAACCTGGAATGGAGTATTTAGAAGATATTCAAGGCCCTGGGGGCTGTAGGGGAAACCTGGAATGGAGCATTTAGAAGATACTCAAGGCCCTGGGGGCTGTAGGGGAAACCTGGAATGGATTATTTAGAAGATACTCAAGGCCCTGGGGGCTGTAGGGGAAACCTGGAATGGAGTATTTAGAAGATACTCAAGGCCCTGGGGGCTGTAGGGGGAACCCTGGAATGGAGTATTTAGAAGATACTCAAGGTCCTGGGGGCTGTAGGGGAAACCTGGAATGGAGTATTTAGAAGATACTCAAGGCCCTGGGGGCTGTAGGGGAAACCTGGAATGGAGCATTTAGAAGATATTCAAGGCCCTGGGGGCTGTAGGGGAAACCTGGAATGGAGCATTTAGAAGATACTCAAGGCCCTGGGGGCTGTAGGGGAAACCTGGAATGGATTATTTAGAAGATACTCAAGGCCCTGGGGGCTGTAGGGGGAACCCTGGAATGGAGTATTTAGAAGATACTCAAGGTCCTGGGGGCTGTAGGGGAAACCTGGAATGGAGTATTTAGAAGATACTCAAGGCCCTGGGGGCTGTAGGGGAAACCTGGAATGGAGTATTTAGAAGATACATAAAGGGAAGTGAAGGAAATTAAAAACTGAGTGGTTGTGATGTCATTCAGAACAGATTAAAAAACAGGCAACATGATTGAGGTTATCAGTTATTTAATTCTATATGCTACAAAGACAAAAGCAATATCTTACCAGGATGATTCATAGAAAAATAATGGTTTTGCACAACAACCACAATAAAACAAAAGGCCTAAATTAGGTATGTTTAACTTCTAATTGGTCCCAGTCCCGGATCCGGGAGCACCCCCCACAGTAAAAAAGCTGACTAGCATAGCCTAGCATAGCGTCACAAGTAAATACTAGCATCTAAATATCATTAAATCACAAGTCCAAGACACCAGATGAAAGATACACATCTTGTGAATCCAGCCATCATTTCTGATTTTTAAAATGTTTTACAGGGAAGACACAATATGTAAATCTATTAGCTAACCACGATAGCAAAAGACAACTTTTTTTTCCCACCATTTTTTTCCTGCATAGGTAGCTATCACAATTTCGACCAAATAAAGATATATATAGCCACTAACCAAGAAACAACTTCATCAGATGACAGTCTGTGTCACGTTCCTGACCTATTTTCTGTTGTTTTGTATGTGTTAGTCGGTCAGGGCGTGAGTGTGGGTGGGCATTTCTATGTTTTGTGTTTCTATGTTTAGGTCTTGTAATCAGCCTTATATGGTTCTCAATCAGAGACAGGTGTTTGACGTTTTCCTCTGATTGAGAACCATATATAGGTTGGCTGTTCACACTGTTTGTTTGTGGGTGGTTGTCTCCTGTGTCTTTCGTGTCTGTGTATGTGCACCACACGGGACTGTTTTGGCTGTTCATTCGTTTGATGTAGTCTGTTCCTGTCCGTGAGTTCTGCGTGTAGTTATGTAAGTTCCATGTTCAGGTTTCGTCTACGTCGTTTTCTTATTTTGTAATTTTCCAAGTGTTTTCGTGTTCGTCTTTGTATTTCAAATAAATTCATTTATGTCTACATACCTCGCTGCGTGTTGGTCCGACCCATGCTCCTCCTCGTCCGAGGAGGAGGCAGATTTAGAACGCCGTTACAGTCTGATAACATATTTATTGTATAGCATATGTTTTTTTAGAAAAATGTGCATATTTCAGGTATAAATCACAGTTCTACGAAGCAGCTGCAATCTGAAATAGTGCCGAAGCAGCCAGAATAATTACAGAGACCAACGTCAAATACCGAAATACTCATCATAAAACATTTCTGAAAAATACACAGCGTACAGCAAATGAAAGACCAACATCTTGTGAATCCAGCCAATATTTCAGATTTTTTAAGTGTTTTACAGCGAAAACACAATTTAGCATTATATTAGTTTACCACAATAGCCGGAAACACAAGCCGTTTACCAGTAGCAAAGGTTAGCGATCGTAACAATCCAGCAAAAGATATATAATTTTTGACTAACCTTGATATACTTCATCAGATGACAGTCCTGTAACATCATATAACACAATGCATATAGGTTTTGTTCGAAAATGTGCATATTTAGCAGCACAAATCGTGGTTATACAATGTGATTAGTAGCAACATTTCAGGCAATCTGGCCGGCGCCATCTTGGAGAGGCACCTAATCTAATCGATAACTAATCGTAAACTTGACTAAAAAATACAGGTTGGACAGCAAATGAAAGACACATTAGTTCTTAATGCAACCGCTGTGTTAGATTTTTAAAATTAACGTTACTCGACATTCAGCGTGCGTTACAGCGAGACCATGCCTAAATCAATGGCAGACTAATAATTTTACATCTTTCCACAGATATACGAATTAACATCATAAATAGCTCTTACTTTTGGATGATCTTCCATCAGAATCTTGGGCAAGTGGTCCTTTGTCCAGAACAATCGTCTTTTGGTTGAAAGATGTCCTCTACTCCTGTAGAAATTAGCTGCTAACGCCGATGTACCGGAGAGGTGCCCAACTCGTGATAACGCCTGACAAAGAAACTCCAGAAAATCGCAATAAACTGCTATAAGTCGGTTTAAATTAACTACCTTATGAAGTTTTTCAGACAAAAAACAAATTAAATCAGAGCCGGAGATATAGAACTCCCTCATGCGTCAGGCGCCTCGTCGAAAAGGTCGGTACTTCCGTTCCAAGAGGTTTTATACTCCCCCAGATGGTGCTATCCGCTCCATTCAAAGTCTCACCGCTTACTGACATCTAGGGGAAGGCGTATGCAGTGCATGTAGCCCCATAGCTTATAAGGGAATTTATAAACCGACCCTGGAACAGAGACCTCAATTTCAGAAATCTCACTTCTTGACAGGAAGTGTGCTGTAGAATGAGTTCTGTTTCACTCAGAGAAATAATTCAAACGGTTTTAGAAACTAGAGAGTGTTTTCTATCCAATAGTAATAATAATATGCATATTGTACGAGCAAGAATTGATAACGAGGCAGTTTAATCTGGGAACGAAAAATCTTCAAAGTGTTAACAGCACCCCCTATTGAGAAAAGGTTAAACAAAATAACATAATGAGACCAAAATGGGAAAATAAAGAAAATAATTATAATATTTGAATTCTCCTCTCCTGTATGTTTTCTATCTCTGTAACGTAACGGTATAACATTATACTGAACCTGTAACAATAATGCCTGAACCTCAACACCTATCAGTTGATCTGTATAGACATGAAAAGTTAAGGCATTTACAATGTATCAACCATAATGCTATACAGTATATGACCAGTAAATGACTGATGTTAAAGGACAGCTGCTGAATGAATAATACAACACACATTATATTAAAACACATTCCAATCAGAATAATACATGTATCAGTTAATAGATCACATTTGATCAAATGCCACTATTGTTCCAGCAGGTGGAGCTACAATGTAACAACATACAGCATTGTGACTCACAGTTCTATATTAGAATTCCATGAGTTCCATTCTGATGGTTGTTATGGTGATCAGGTGATCTCAGCCTCACTCTTCTTCAACATGATCACCTGTTCAACACAGAAGTAGTTCATCAGTGTGGCCATGTATTTACTTATCCAATACAGAACCACTTAGAAATGTAAATCATATCAGATGATTTACTAGTCAACACTGTGCTACTTAGAATCCGATCCAAATCTCTTCCAATGGGGCTCCAGTTCTCCCTTATCAATACCAGGGCTATTTACTAATTATCAATACCAGGGCATTTACCATTTATCAATACCAGGGCTATTTACTATTTATCAATACCTGGGCTATTTACTCCTTATCAATACCAGGGCAAATGACTAATTATCAATACCAGGGCTATTTAACATTTATCAATACCTAGGTTATTTACTCCTTATCAATACCAGGGCTATTTACTAATTATCAATACCAGGGCCATTTACTATTTATGAATATCAGGACTATTAACTATTTATCAATACCAGGGAGTACAGTTATCAACCCTTTAAACATGGTTCAATCAGAGCTAGTTATCAACACTTTAAGGACATTACTCCGTCAGAGCTAGTTATCAACACTTTAAGGACATGACTCAGTCAGAGCTAGTTATCAACACTACAACATGACTCGGTCAGAGCTACTGCAGTGTTGTCAGTCCTTGTAATATAATTCTGATTATATTTTTTTACCCCTCCACCACCCCTCTTCAACAATATATATATATAATATAATATAGCATTCTGTTGGTGGCTAGAATTTTATATAAGAATTTAAATTGAAAAACTCTAAGTGCTGAATCAAGTGTAGTTTTTTGTACCAGTTGATAAACCATATGCCATGGAATTGGTACATTGAACATCTCCTCCCATCTAGAAAATATATAAATAAGGAAGAATGTTTCACTTCTCTTTTTGACTTCTCTAACCCCAAACCCCGGCCTGGTCTACATGGTCTGTTTCGCAAGCATTCCCCGAAGTCCTGTAATATTGCCCCTCTGGGTTTAGAAATGTCTGGTGGGTATTAGCACGAACAGAGAAGGTTTGAATCCTAAGCATCCTGCCTCCACATTGTTTGAAGTACAATAGAGCAACATAGCTACCGTAGTAGGTCAAAGCTGTATGCTGGAAAACCTTGGAAGAGCATGGGTGTAGAAGGCATTGTGGTGCTCATGTAAATTCCCTTTCTTTTTCGGCTAAAGACCAATGCCTACTTCTCAATTAAAACAATGTTTTATTTGCAATTAAATACAGTGCCTTTAGAAAGTATTCATACCCCTTGACTTATTCCACATTTTGTTGTGTTCCAGCCTGAATTCACAATGTATTAAATAGATGTTATTTCTCACCCACCTACACACAATACCCCACAATGACATCACAATACCCCACAATGACATCACAAGACCCCACAATGACATCACAATACCCCACATTGACATCACAATACCCCATAATGACATCACTATAACCCACAATGACATCACAATACCCCATAATGACATCACAAGACCCCACAATGACATCACAATACCCCAGAATGACATCACTATACCCCACAATGACATCACAATACCCCACAATGACATCACAATACCCTATAATGACATCACAATACCCCACAATGACATCACAATACCCCACAATGACATCACAATACCCCACAATGACATCACAAGACCCCACAATGGCATCACAATACCCCACATTGACATCACAATACCCCATAATGACATCACTATACCCCACAATGACATCACAAGACCCCACAATGACATCACAATACCCCAGAATGACATCACTATACCCCACAATGACATCACAATACCCCACAATGACATCACAATACCCTACAATGACATCACAATACCCCACAATGACATCACAATACCCCACAATGACATCACTATACCCCACAATGACATCACAATACCCCACAATGACATCACAATACCCTATAATGACATCACAATGCCCCACAATGACATCACAATACCCCACAATGACATCACTATACCCCTTAAGAACCATACTTAGGTAGCCCTTTTTCCAACCTGTCGTTGTGGGAAGTTGACTTTGTTTGTGGCACATAACCTTTAGCTTCACGGTTTGTTTTGTATTGTTTTTTTTTCTTTTCGGCATTTCCAATAAAAAAGGAATATGTACGCTCATCACGCTGCGCTTTGGTCCACTTCCTTCAACGGCCGTGACACTGGGTAAGTCTCTAAGAGCTGTGAGTCTTTCTGGGTAAGTCTCTAAGAGCTGTGAGTCTTTCTGGGTAAGTCTCTAAGAGCTGTGAGTCTTTCTGGGTAAGTCTCTAAGAGCTGTGAGTCTTTCTGGGTAAGTCTCTAAGAGCTGTGAGTCTTTCTGGGTAAGTCTCTAAGAGCTGTGAGTCTTTCTGGGTAAGTCTCTAAGAGCTGTGAGTCTTTCTGGGTAAGTCTCTAAGAGCTGTGAGTCTTTCTGGGTAAGTCTCTAAGAGCTGTGAGTCTTTCTGGGTAAGTCTCTAAGAGCTGTGAGTCTTTCTGGGTAAGTCTCTAAGAGCTGTGAGTCTTTCTGGGTAAGTCTCTAAGAGCTGTGAGTCTTTCTGGGTAAGTCTCTAAGAGCTGTGAGTCTTTCTGGGTCAGTCTCTAAGAGCTGTGAGTCTTTCTGGGTATGTCTCTAAGAGCTGTGAGTCTTTCTGGGTATGTCTCTAAGAGCTGTGAGTCTTTCTGGGTAAGTCTCTAAGAGCTGTGAGTCTTTCTGGGTATGTCTCTAAGAGCTGTGAGTCTTTCTGGGTATGTCTCTAAGAGCTGTGAGTCTTTCTGGGTATGTCTCTAAGAGCTGTGAGTCTTTCTGGGTATGTCTCTAAGAGCTGTGAGTCTTTCTGGGTATGTCTCTAAGAGCTGTGAGTCTTTCTGGGTAAGTCTCTAAGAGCTGTGAGTCTTTCTGGGTAAGTCTCTAAGAGCTGTGAGTCTTTCTGGGTAAGTCTCTAAGAGCTGTGAGTCTTTCTGGGTAAGTCTCTAAGAGCTGTGAGTCTTTCTGGGTAAGTCTCTAAGAGCTGTGAGTCTTTCTGGGTATGTCTCTAAGAGCTGTGAGTCTTTCTGGGTAAGTCTCTAAGAGCTGTGAGTCTTTCTGGGTCAGTCTCTAAGAGCTGTGAGTCTTTCTGGGTAAGTCTCTAAGAGCTGTGAGTCTTTCTGGGTAAGTCTGTAAGAGCTGTGAGTCTTTCTGGGTAAGTCTCTAAGAACTGTGAGTCTTTCTGGGTAAGTCTCTAAGAGCTGTGAGTCTTTCTGGGTAAGTCTCTAAGAGCTGTGAGTCTTTCTGGGTAAGTCTCTAAGAGCTGTGAGTCTTTCTGGGTCAGTCTCTAAGAGCTGTAAGTATTTCTGGGTAAGTCTCTAAGAGCTGTGAGTCTTTCTGGGTAAGTCTCTAAGAGCTGTGAGTCTTTCTGTCTCCAAGAGCGTTAAGTATTTCTGGGTAAGTCTCTAAGAGCTTTGCAAACCTGGATGGTACAATATTTTTACATTGGTCTTTTCAATATCTGTCACGTGTGTTGTTGATCATTGCTAGACAGCCATTGTCAAGTCTTGTCATAGATTTTCAAGACGATTTCAGTTAAAACTGTAACTAGGCCACTCAGGAACATTCAATGTCGTCTTGGTAAGTAACTGACTGATTAAAGCAGGTATTTTCAACAGGTTCAGTCTGTGTTAATATGACTATCCTCTCTCAGCTGGTCCAGTCTGTGTTAATATGACTATCCTCTCTCAGCTGGTCCAGTCTGTGTGACTATCCTCTCTCAGCTGGTCCAGTCTGTGTTAATGTGACTATCCTCTCTCAGCTGGTCCAGTCTGTGTTAATATGACTATCCTCTCTCAGCTGGTCCAGTCTGTGTTAATATGACTATCCTCTCTCAGCTGGTCCAGTCTGTGTTAATGTGACTATCCTCTCTCAGCTGGTCCAGTCTGTGTTAATATGACTATCCTCTCTCAGCTGGTCCAGTCTGTGTTAATGTGACTATCCTCTCTCAGCTGGTCCAGTCTGTGTTAATACGATTATCCTCTCTCAGCTGGTCCAGTCTGTGTTAATGTGACTATCCTCTCTCAGCTGGTCCAGTCTGTGTTAATGTGACTATCCTCTCTCAGCTGGTCCAGTCTGTGTTAATGTGACTATCCTCTCTCAGCTGGTCCAGTCTGTGTTAATGTGACTATCCTCTCTCAGCTGGTCCAGTCTGTGTGACTATCCTCTCTCAGCTGGTCCAGTCTGTGTTAATGTGACTATCCTCTCTCAGCTGGTCCAGTCTGTGTTAATATCCTCTCTCAGCTGGTCCAGTCTGTGTTAATATGACTATCCTCTCTCAGCTGGTCCAGTCTGTGTTAATATGACTATCCTCTCTCAGCTGGTCCAGTCTGTGTTAATGTGACTATCCTCTCTCAGCTGGTCCAGTCTGTGTGACTATCCTCTCTCAGCTGGTCCAGTCTGTGTTAATATGACTATCCTCTCTCAGCTGGTCCAGTCTGTGTTAATATGACTATCCTCTATCAGCTGGTCCAGTCTGTGTTAATGTGACTATCCTCTCTCAGCTGGTCCAGTCTGTGTTAATATGACTATCCTCTCTCAGCTGGTCCAGTCTGTGTTAATGTGACTATCCTCTCTCAGCTGGTCCAGTCTGTGTTAATGTGACTATCCTCTCTCAGTTGGTCCAGTCTGTGTGACTATCCTCTCTCAGCTGGTCCAGTCTGTGTTAATGTGACTATCCTCTCTCAGCTGGTCCAGTCTGTGTTAATGTGACTATCCTCTCTCAGCTGGTCCAGTCTGTGTTAATGTGACTATCCTCTCTCAGCTGGTCCAGTCTGTGTGACTATCCTCTCTCAGCTGGTCCAGTCTGTGTTAATGTGACTATCCTCTCTCAGCTGGTCCAGTCTGTGTTAATGTGACTATCCTCTCTCAGCTGGTCCAGTCTGTGTGACTATCCTCTCTCAGCTGGTCCAGTCTGTGTTAATGTGACTATCCTCTCTCAGCTGGTCCAGTCTGTGTTAATATGACTATCCTCTCTCAGCTGGTCCAGTCTGTGTGACTATCCTCTCTCAGCTGGTCCAATCTGTGTTAATATGACTATCCTCTCTCAGCTGGTCCAGTCTGTGTTAATGTGACTATCCTCTCTCAGCTGGTCCAATCTGTGTTAATGTGACTATCCTCTCTCAGCTGGTCCAGTCTGTGTGACTATCCTCTCTCAGCTGGACCAGTCTGTGTTAGTATCCTCTCTCTCTCCTGTGTTTAGTTCCAGGTGGATCTGGTCCAGTCATAACATGATGCTCTGGTCTGGTGGCTGATATTTAAACAGTATAACATGATACTCTGGTGGCTGACATCTAAACAGTATAACATGATGCTCTGGTCTGGTGGCTGACATTTAAACAGTATAACATGATGCTCTGGTCTGGTGGCTGACATTTAAACAGTATAACATGATGCTCAAAATACCCAAAGTCACCAAGCCAAATGTCCTTACATCTGAAAGTATTAGTAAAAATAGAGGCTGTCTCCACCCCGCACATAGACTTATCAGAGCAGTAGATCTGTGTCTGTTTGAGGATATAGCTGTATGTGAACAACATCACCCATTGTTAAACACCTCTGTTCCTCTGTCACACATTTTACAAACATATTTTGGTCATTTAACTCTTGTCCAGAGCAACTTACAGTAGTGAGTTGATACATGATTGTTATTTTTCCTGTACTGGTCACCCGTGGGATCAAACCCACAACCCTGGCACTGCAAGGGCCATTCTCTACCAACTGAGCCACACCGGAAACAGACGCACACAAACACACACAGACAGATTGGGGTGTATAAATGTATCTAACTACACATTAAACACTGAGACCTGTTGGGGTGTATAAATGTATCTAACTACACATTAAACACTGAGACCTGTTGGGGTGTATAACTGTTCCAGTGGTGTTGGAGGTCTTCACTGCAGTAGACTGGATCAGCTCCTCTGTCCCTCACTCATCTCTCTCTCCTCTCTCTTTACCTAGTGACCCTGTTCATCAGAACGTCATGGTGGATGGAAAAAGATGCTCTCTTCAGCAGCGGTGAATAACCACAACCCTGTCAGTCCATCTCTTTACTTCTCCTTTCTCTTAAATTCTCTCTCCTTCCCTTTTCGTGACCAACACACTTATCTTTAGACGCTGCGGCCTTGACTGCCATCAACAGCATCAGCAACAGAGAGGTGTGAAATTTCCACAACAGAGTTAGAGTTAGTCAGTCAGTTTTTCATGCACTTCTCTTTAGACGCTGCAGCCTTGACCTCTATCAACAACGAGAGTTAGTTTATCATGAGAACATACAGACACCACTGACTGGAACCATTTTTCTATAATGTCATTTTGTGTGTTTATCTTGAGCAACACCAGTTAATGGTTGCCAACTTGCCAAATAAAGCTTCCAAGACCTGGAGGTTCTATGTGTTGTATCCTGATTTAACCACTAGATGGCAGTGCTCCATGTGTTGTATCCTGATTTAACCACTAGATGGCAGTGCTCCATGTGTTGTATCCTGATTTAACCACTAGATGGCAGTGCTCCATGTGTTGTATCCTGATATGTCCACTAGATGGCAGTGCTCCATGTGTTGTATCCTGATATGTCCACTAGATGGCAGTGCTCCATGTGTTGTATCCTGATCTGTCCACTAGATGGCAGTGTTCCATGTGTTGTATCCTGATTTGTCCACTAGATGGCAGTGTTCTATGTGTTGTATCCTGATCTGTCCACTAGATGGCAGTGCTCCATGTGTTGTATCCTGATATGTTCACTATATGGCAGTGCTCCATGTGTTGTATCCTGATCTGTCCACTAGATGGCAGTGCTCCATGTGTTGTATCCTGATTTGTCCACTAGATGGCAGTGCTCCATGTGTTGTATCCTGATCTGTCCACTAGATGGCAGTGTTCTATGTGTTGTATCCTGATCTGTTCACTAGATGGCAGTGCTCCATGTGTTGTATCCTGATTTAACCACTAGATGGCAGTGCTCCATGTGTTGTATCCTGATCTGTCCACTAGATGGCAGTGCTCCATGTGTTGTATCCTGATTTAACCACTAGATGGCAGTGCTCCATGTGTTGTATCCTGATCTGTTCACTAGATGGCAGTGCTCCATGTGTTGTATCCTGATTTAACCACTAGATGGCAGTGTTCCATGTGTTGTATCCTGATCTGTCCACTAGATGGCAGTGCTCCATGTGTTGTATCCTGATATGTTCACTATATGGCAGTGCTCCATGTGTTGTATCCTGATCTGTCCACTAGATGGCAGTGCTCCATGTGTTGTATCCTGATTTGTCCACTAGATGGCAGTGCTCCATGTGTTGTATCCTGATCTGTCCACTAGATGGCAGTGTTCTATGTGTTGTATCCTGATCTGTTCACTAGATGGCAGTGCTCCATGTGTTGTATCCTGATTTAACCACTAGATGGCAGTGCTCCATGTGTTGTATCCTGATCTGTCCACTAGATGGCAGTGCTCCATGTGTTGTATCCTGATTTAACCACTAGATGGCAGTGCTCCATGTGTTGTATCCTGATCTGTTCACTAGATGGCAGTGCTCCATGTGTTGTATCCTGATTTAACCACTAGATGGCAGTGTTCCATGTGTTGTATCCTGATCTGTCCACTAGATGGCAGTGCTCCGTGTGTTGTATCCTGATTTGTCCACTAGATGGCAGTGTTCCATGTGTTGTATCCTGATCTGTCCACTAGATGGCAGTGTTCCATGTGTTGTATCCTGATTTGTCCACTAGATGGCAGTGCTCCATGTGTTGTATCCTGATCTGTCCACTAGATGGCAGTGCTCCGTGTGTTGTATCCTGATTTGTCCACTAGATGGCAGTGCTCCGTGTGTTGTATCCTGATTTAACCACTAGATGGCAGTGTTCTATGTGTTGTATCCTGATTTGTCCACTAGATGGCAGTGCTCCATGTGTTGTATCCTGATTTGTCCACTAGATGGCAGTGCTCCGTGTGTTGTATCCTTATTTGTCCACTAGATGGCAGTGCTCCGTGTGTTGTATCCTGATTTAACCACTAGATGGCAGTGTTCTATGTGTTGTATCCTGATTTGTCCACTAGATGGCAGTGCTCCATGTGTTGTATCCTGATTTGTCCACTAGATGGCAGTGCTCCATGTGTTGTATCCTTATTTGTCCACTAGATGGCAGTGCTCCATGTGTTGTATCCTTATTTTTCCACTAGATGGCAGTGCTCCATGTGTTGTATCCTGATTTGTCCACTAGATGGCAGTGCTCCATGTGTTGTAATGGTGTCATGCTGAACACTGTGATACATATATTACATTCCCTGGCTGCAGACATGGACGTTACTTTAAATAGAAGTTGTCCCTAAGCACAGATCTAGGATCAGATTATTCTACTTCCAATTCTGAAGCCATTTATTTGTCACATGCGCCGAATACAACAGGTGTAGACCTTTACCGTGAAATGTTTACTTACAAGCCCCTAACCAACAATGTAGTTCAAGAAATAGAGTTAAGAAAATATTTACTAAATAAACTAAAGTAAAAAAATATATATAAAGTAACACAATAAAATGACATAACAACAACGAGGCTATATACAGGGGGGGCCGGTACCAAGTCAATATGTGGGGATACAGGTTAGACCAGGTAATTTGTACATGTAGGTAGGGGTAAAGTGACTATGATATAGATAATTAACAGTAGTACAGCTTAGACCAGGTAATGTGTACATGTAGGTAGGGGTAAAGTGACTATGCATACGTAAAAAACAGTGAATAGCAGCAGTGCAAAAACAAATGTAAATGTCCATTTTATACATTTTTCAGCAGTGTTATGGCTTGGGGGTAAAAGCTGTTAAGGAGCCTTTTGGGCCCAGACTTGGCGCTCCGGTACCGCTTACCGTGTGGTAGCAGGGAGGACAGTCTATGCCTTCCTCTGACAACACCTGGTATATAGGTCCTGGATGGCAGGAAGCTTGCCCCCAGTGATGTACTGGGCCGTACGCACTACCCTCTGTAGTGCCTTGTGGTCGGAGGCCGATCAGCTGCCATACCAGGCGGTGATGCAACCGGTCAGGATGCTCTCGATGGTTTAGCTGTAGAACTTTTTGAGGATCTGGGGACCCATGCCAAATCTTTTCAGTCTCCTGAGGGGGAAAAGCTATTGTCGTGCCCTCTTGACGACTGTCTTGGTGAGTTTGGACCAGACAGTTTGTTGGTGATGTGGACACCAAGGAACTTGAAGCTCTCCACCCGCTGCACTACAGCCCCGTCAATGTTAATTGGGGCCTGTTCGGCCCTCCTTTTCCTGTAGTCTACGATCATCTCCTTTGTCTTGCTCACATAGAAGGGAACTTATTGTCCTGGCACCACACTGCAGGTCTCTGACCTCCTCCCTATAGGCTGTCTCATCGTTGTCGGTGATCAGGCCTACCACCGTTGTGTCGTCAGCAAACTTAATGATGGTGTTGGAGTCCTGCTTGGACAATCAGCTGTGGGTGAACAGGAAGTACAGGAGGGGACTAAGCACACACCCCTGTGGGTTCCCGGTGTTGAGGATCAGCGTGGTGGATGTGTTGTTACCTACCCTTACCACATGGGGGCGGCCCGTCAGGAAGTCCAGGATCCAGTTTCAGAGGGAGGTGTTTAGTCCCAGGGTCTTTAGCTTAGTGATGAGCTTTGTGGGCACTATGGTGTTGAACACTGAGCTGTAGTCAATGAACAGCATTCTCACATAGGTTTTCCTTTTGTCCACGTTGGAAAGGGCAATGTGGTGTGCAATTGAGATTGCATCATCTGTGGATCTGTTGGGGCGATATGCCAATTTGAGTGGGTCTAGGGTTTGTGGGATGATGGTGTTGATGTGAGCCATGACCAGCCTTTTCAAAACACTTCATGGTTACAGATGTGAGTGCTACTGGGCGGTAGTCATTTAGGCAGGTTACCTTCGCATTCTTGGCCACAGGGACTATGGTGGTTTACTTGAAACGTGGGTATTACAGACTCAGTCAGGGAGAGGATGTACAAAAACACACAATAGCACAATTGGTTAGGGGACTGTAAAACGGCAGCCATTCTCCTCTCCTGACACCGACAACAGTGTCTGCTCAGTGTTTATGGAAACAATGTTGATTGTTGTGACAAGGTAGGGGTGGTATACAGAATATATCTTTGATTGGACTGATCATTTCAACATCATACTTTCAAAATCTAATTCCAAGTCAGGAACTATGGCCTCTTTCTAGAGCTCCGACCTGAAGATAACTTACGTCATGATTCAACCTTGTTTTCTTCAGAATTCCCAGTTGTCTTGAAAGCAACATAAATACAGAGAATGACAGACTTTGATGAGAACATTTGCCCACAAGAAGGATCGCCAAAAATGTTTTGTATGCTACTGCATAAATTATGTAATATGCCAGGTAGATATGTATACTGTAGCTATGAAAGTCATCCTACGTGTATGTTGGGTAGTAAGCTGTTCCTCACCCAAATAATGTGGTCTCTTTCCCCTCATAATTTAGCCTACTGTTCTGACTTGGTGGTGCACATGTAGCCTATAGCCTGTTTTAGAGAAATGTCATCATCAAATATTGTAAGAGATTTCATTGTCTGCTTATATGCCCCCCTTGTATATGCTACGGTTCTGACTTGGTGTACAGGTAGAATACTGTAAGAACGGCCCATGTTCTGAATTCTGAAGCTGTACATTTCAAAAGTGCTACGTCTGTCTCAGCTCACTCATTGTCTGAATAAAATGTGTCCACTCATCGTTCCCTTATGCCATAATTTGTACATCTCAATTGTCAGTAGAAACCACATTTGTTTAAGAAAGTCAGCCATATCAGCTATGTTTTAAAAAAAGCAGTTAATGAGGCTGAATGAACTGTTTATCTGCCAGACAAGGCTCCACTGAGGCTCTGGGGTAGTGGTGGTAAGGATTCACTCCATGGTGCTGAAAAGAAGGCTCTGCTGTTGGGACAGCTTTACGGAGGCCCTAAAAAGTTTGTGTGCAACGTTTGTCACCGTTAAAGTGAAATTAATGTATTGTGTAGTGTTGGACTGTGGCTTTGTTGTCATGAATCTTTTTTTTTTTTTTACCTTGACCCACCAAGATTTACTTTCTAAAATTGCTACTGGACAACTAGTAGAAAATATTTCAATTTACAACAACTTGGGATGTGCCAAGAACATTGATGTTACGCTCTTTACTACCCTGAGACAAGGCCGAGTACAGCCTTGGAGGAGGGAACGCAACATGCTGCTACACTCAACTCCCCGGGGAGGTAAAGAGGTATGTGACTGAAAGTGGAGGTAAAGAGGTATGTGACTGTAGGTGGAGGTAAAGAGGTATGTGACTGTAGGTGGAGGTAAAGAGGTATGTGACTGTAGGTGGAGGTAAAGAGGTATGTGACTGTAGGTGGAGGTAAAGAGGTATGGGACTGTAGGTGGAGGTAAAGAGGTATGGGACTGTAGGTGGAGGTAAAGAGGTATGGGACTGTAGGTGGAGGTAAAGAGGTATGGGACTGTAGGTGGAGGTATGTGACTGTAGGCGGAGGTATAGAGGTATGTGACTGTAGGTGGAGGTAAAGAGGTATGGGACTGTAGGTGGAGGTAAAGAGGTATGGGACTGTAGGTGGAGGTAAAGAGGTATGTGACTGTAGGTGGAGGTAAAGAGGTATGGGACTGTAGGTGGAGGTAAAGAGGTATGGGACTGTAGGTGGAGGTAAAGAGGTATGGGACTGTAGGTGGAGGTAAAGAGGTATGTGACTGTAGGTGGAGGTATAGAGGTATGTGACTGTAGGTGGAGGTAAAGAGGTATGGGACTGTAGGTGGAGGTAAAGAGGTATGGGACTGTAGGTGGAGGTATGTGACTGTAGGCGGAGGTATAGAGGTATGTGACTGTAGGTGGAGGTAAAGAGGTATGGGACTGTAGGTGGAGGTAAAGAGGTATGGGACTGTAGGTGGAGGTAAAGAGGTATGGGACTGCAGGTGGAGGTAAAGAGGTATGGGACTGCAGGTGGAGGTAAAGAGGTGTGGGACTGTAGGTGGAGGTAAAGAGGTATGTGACTGTAGGTGGAGGTAAAGGAGGTATGTGACTGTAGGTGGAGGTAAAGAGGTATGTGACTGTAGGTGGAGGTAAAGAGGTATGTGACTGTAGGTGGAGGTAAAGAGGTATGTGACTGTAGGTGGAGGTAAAGAGGTATGTGACTGTAGGTGGAGGTAAAGAGGTATGTGACTGTAGGTGGAGGTAAAGGAGGTATGGGACTGTAGGTGGAGGTAAAGAGGTATGTGACTGTAGGTGGAGGTATAGAGGTATGTGACTGTAGGTGGAGGTATAGAGGTATGTGACTGTAGGTGGAGGTAAAGAGGTATGTGACTGTAGGTGGAGGTAAAGAGGTATGGGACTGTAGGTGGAGGTAAAGAGGTATGGGACTGTAGGTGGAGGTAAAGAGGTATGGGACTGTAGGTGGAGGTAAAGAGGTATGTGACTGTAGGTGGAGGTAAAGAGGTATGTGACTGTAGGTGGAGGTAAAGAGGTATGTGACTGGAGGTGGAGGTAAAGAGGTATGGGACTGTAGGTGGAGGTAAAGAGGTATGGGACTGTAGGTGGAGGTAAAGAGGTATGTGACTGTAGGTGGAGGTAAAGAGGTATGTGACTGTAGGTAGAGGTATGTGACTGTAGGTGGAGGTAAAGAGGTATGTGACTGTAGGTGGAGGTAAAGAGGTATGGGACTGTAGGTGGAGGTAAAGAGGTATGTGACTGTAGGTGGAGGTAAAGAGGTATGGGACTGTAGGTGGAGGTAAAGAGGTATGGGACTGCAGGTGGAGGTAAAGAGTTATGGGACTGCAGGTGGAGGTAAAGAGGTGTGGGACTGTAGGTGGAGGTAAAGAGGTATGTGACTGTAGGTGGAGGTAAAGGAGGTATGTGACTGTAGGTGGAGGTAAAGAGGTATGTGACTGTAGGTGGAGGTAAAGAGGTATGGGACTGTAGGTGGAGGTAAAGAGGTATGGGACTGTAGGTGGAGGTATGTGACTGTAGGTGGAGGTATAGAGGTAAAGAGGTATGTGACTGTAGGTGGAGGTAAAGAGGTACAGTGGGGCAAAAAAGTATTTAGTCAGCCACCAATTGTGCAAGTTCTCCCACTTAAAAAGATGAGAGAGGCCTGTAATTTTCATCATAGGTACACTTCAACTATGACAGACAAAATGAGAAAAAAAAATCCAGAAAATCACATTGTAGGATTTTTAATGAATTTATTTGCAAATTATGGAGGAAAATAAGTATTTGGTCAATAACAAAAGTTTATCTCAATACTTTGTTATATACCCTTTGTTGGCAATGACAGAGGTCAAACGTTTTCTGTAAGTCTTCACAAGGTTTTCACACACTGTTGCTGGTATTTTGGCCCATTCCTCCATGCAGATCTCCTCTAGAGCAGTGATGTTTTGGGGCTGTTGCTGGGCAACATGGACTGTCAACTCCCTCCAAAGATTTTCTATGAGGTTGAGATCTGGAGACTGGCTAAGCCACTCCAGGACCTTGAAATGCTTCTTACGAAGCCACTCCTTCGTTGCCCGGGCGGTGTGTTTGGGATCATTGTCATGCTGAAAGACCCAGCCACGTTTCATCTTCAATGCCCTTGCTGATGGAAGGAGGTTTTCACTCAAAATCTCAAGATACATGTCCCCATTCATTCTTTCCTTTACACGGATCAGTCGTCCTGGTCCCTTTGCAGAAAAACAGCTCCAAAGCATGATGTTTCCACCCCCATGCTTCACAGTAGGTATGGTGTTCTTTGGATGCAACTCAGCATTCTTTGTCCTCCAAACACGACGAGTTGAGTTTTACCAAAAAGTTATATTTTGGTTTCATCTGACCATATGACATTCTCCCAATCTTCTTCTGGATCATCCAAATGCTCGCTAGCAAACTTCAGACGGGCCTGGACATGTACTGGCTTAAGCAGGGGGACACGTCTGGCACTGCAGGATTTGAGTCCCTGGCGGCGTAGTGTGTTACTGATGGTAGGCTTTGTTACTTTGGTCCCAGCTCTCTGCATGTCATTCACTAGGTCCCCCCGTGTGGTTCTGGGATTTTTGCTCACCGTTCTTGTGATAATTTTGACCCCAAGGGGTGAGATCTTGCGTGGAGCCCCAGATCGAGGGAGATTATCAGTGGTCTTGTATGTCTTCCATTTCCTAATAATTGCTCCCACAGTTGATTTCTTCAAACCAAGCTGCTTACCTATTGCAGATTCAGTCTTCCCAGCCTGGTGCAGGTCTACAATTTTGTTTCTGGTGTCCTTTGACAGCTCTTTGGTCTTGGCCATAGTGGAGTTTGGAGTGTGACTGTTTGAGGTTGTGGACAGGTGTCTTTTATACTGATAACAAGTTCAAACAGGTGCCATTAATACAGGTAACGAGTGGAGGACAGAGGAGCCTCTTAAAGAAGAAGTTACAGGTCTGTGAGAGCCAGAAATCTTGCTTGTTTGTAGGTGACCAAATACTTATTTTCCACCATAATTTGCAAATAAATTCATTAAAAATCCTACAATGTGATTTTCTGGATTTTTTTTTCTCATTTTGTCTGTCATAGTTGAAGTGTACCTATGGCGAAAATTACAGGCCTCTCTCATCGTTTTAAGTGGGAGAACTTGCACAATTGGTGGCTGACTAAATACTTTTTTGCCCCACTGTATGTGACTGTAGGTGGAGGTAAAGAGGTATGTGACTGTAGGTGGAGGTAAAGGAGGTATGTGACTGTAGGTGGAGGTAAAGAGGTATGGGACTGTAGGTGGAGGTAAAGAGGTATGGGACTGTAGGTGGAGGTAAAGAGGTATGGGACTGTAGGTGGAGGTAAAGAGGTATGTGACTGTAGGTGGAGGTATGTGACTGTAGGCGGAGGTATAGAGGTATGTGACTGTAGGTGGAGGTAAAGAGGTATGGGACTGTAGGTGGAGGTAAAGAGGTATGGGACTGTAGGTGGAGGTAAAGAGGTATGGGACTGTAGGTGGAGGTAAAGAGGTATGGGACTGTAGGTGGAGGTAAAGAGGTATGTGACTGTAGGTGGAGGTAAAGGAGGTATGGGACTGTAGGTGGAGGTAAAGAGGTATGTGACTGTAAGTGGAGGTAAAGAGGTATGTGACTGTAAGTGGAGGTAAAGAGGTATGTGACTGTAGGTGGAGGTAAAGGAGGTATGGGACTGTAGGTGGAGGTAAAGAGGTATGGGACTGTAGGTGGAGGTAAAGAGGTATGTGACTGTAGGTGGAGGTAAAGAGGTATGGGAATGTAGGTGGAGGTAAAGAGGTATGGGACTGTAGGTGGAGGTAAAGAGGTATGTGACTGTAGGTGGAGGTATGTGACTGTAGGCGGAGGTATAGAGGTATGGGACTGTAGGTGGATGTAAAGAGGTATGGGACTGTAGGTGGAGGTAAAGAGGTATGGGACTGTAGGTGGAGGTAAAGAGGTATGGGACTGTAGGTGGAGGTAAAGAGGTATGTGACTGTAGGTGGAGGTAAAGGAGGTATGGGACTGTAGGTGGAGGTAAAGAGGTATGTGACTGTAAGTGGAGGTAAAGAGGTATGTGACTGTAAGTGGAGGTAAAGAGGTATGTGACTGTAGGTGGAGGTAAAGGAGGTATGGGACTGTAGGTGGAGGTAAAGAGGTATGGGACTGTAGGTGGAGGTAAAGAGGTATGTGACTGTAGGTGGAGGTAAAGAGGTATGGGAATGTAGGTGGAGGTAAAGAGGTATGGGACTGTAGGTGGAGGTAAAGAGGTATGTGACTGTAGGTGGAGGTATGTGACTGTAGGCGGAGGTATAGAGGTATGGGACTGTAGGTGGATGTAAAGAGGTATGGGACTGTAGGTGGAGGTAAAGAGGTATGGGACTGTAGGTGGAGGTAAAGAGGTATGGGACTGTAGGTGGAGGTAAAGAGGTATGTGACTGTAGGTGGAGGTAAAGGAGGTATGGGACTGTAGGTGGAGGTAAAGAGGTATGTGACTGTAAGTGGAGGTAAAGAGGTATGTGACTGTAAGTGGAGGTAAAGAGGTATGTGACTGTAGGTGGAGGTAAAGGAGGTATGGGACTGTAGGTGGAGGTAAAGAGGTATGGGACTGTAGGTGGAGGTAAAGAGGTATGTGACTGTAGGTGGAGGTAAAGAGGTATGTGACTGTAGGTGGAGGTAAAGAGGTATGTGACTGTAGGTGGAGGTAAAGGAGGTATGGGACTGTAGGTGGAGGTAAAGAGGTATGTGACTGTAGGTGGAGGTAAAGAGGTATGTGCTTCTACACCTGCATTACTAGCTGTTTGGGGTTTTAGGCTGGGTGTCTGTACAGCACTTCGAGATATTAGCTGATGTACGAAGGGCTATATAAAATAAAATTGATTGATTGATTGATTGATGTGACTGTAGGTGGAGGTAAAGAGGTATGTGACTGTAGGTGGAGGTAAAGAGGTATGGGACTGTAGGTGGAGGTAAAGAGGTATGTGACTGTAGGTGGAGGTAAAGAGGTCTGTGACTGTAGGTGGAGGTAAAGAGGTATGGGACTGTAGGTGGAGGTAAAGAGGTATGGGACTGTAGGTGGAGGTAAAGAGGTATGGGACTGTAGGTGGAGGTAAAGAGGTATGTGACTGTAGGTGGAGGTAAAGAGGTATGTGACTGTAGGTGGAGGTAAAGAGGTATGTGACTGTAGGTGGAGGTAAAGAGGTATGTGACTGTAGGTGGAGGTAAAGAGGTATGTGACTGTAGGTGGAGGTAAAGGAGGTATGGGACTGTAGGTGGAGGTAAAGAGGTATGTGACTGTAGGTGGAGGTAAAGAGGTATGTGACTGTAGGTGGAGGTAAAGGAGGTATGGGACTGTAGGTGGAGGTAAAGAGGTATGTGACTGTAGGTGGAGGTAAAGAGGTATGTGACTGTAGGTGGAGGTAAAGAGGTATGTGACTGTAGGTGGAGGTAAAGAGGTATGTGACTGTAGGTGGAGGTAAAGAGGTATGTGACTGTAGGTGGAGGTAAAGAGGTATGTGACTGTAGGTGGAGGTAAAGAGGTATGGGACTGTAGGTGGAGGTAAAGAGGTATGGGACTGTAGGTGGAGGTAAAGAGGTATGGGACTGTAGGTGGAGGTAAAGAGGTATGGGACTGTAGGTGGAGGTATGTGACTGTAGGCGGAGGTATAGAGGTATGTGACTGTAGGTGGAGGTAAAGAGGTATGGGACTGTAGGTGGAGGTAAAGAGGTATGGGACTGTAGGTGGAGGTAAAGAGGTATGTGACTGTAGGTGGAGGTAAAGAGGTATGGGACTGTAGGTGGAGGTAAAGAGGTATGGGACTGTAGGTGGAGGTAAAGAGGTATGGGACTGTAGGTGGAGGTAAAGAGGTATGTGACTGTAGGTGGAGGTATAGAGGTATGTGACTGTAGGTGGAGGTAAAGAGGTATGGGACTGTAGGTGGAGGTAAAGAGGTATGGGACTGTAGGTGGAGGTATGTGACTGTAGGCGGAGGTATAGAGGTATGTGACTGTAGGTGGAGGTAAAGAGGTATGGGACTGTAGGTGGAGGTAAAGAGGTATGGGACTGTAGGTGGAGGTAAAGAGGTATGGGACTGCAGGTGGAGGTAAAGAGGTATGGGACTGCAGGTGGAGGTAAAGAGGTGTGGGACTGTAGGTGGAGGTAAAGAGGTATGTGACTGTAGGTGGAGGTAAAGGAGGTATGTGACTGTAGGTGGAGGTAAAGAGGTATGTGACTGTAGGTGGAGGTAAAGAGGTATGTGACTGTAGGTGGAGGTAAAGAGGTATGTGACTGTAGGTGGAGGTAAAGAGGTATGTGACTGTAGGTGGAGGTAAAGAGGTATGTGACTGTAGGTGGAGGTAAAGGAGGTATGGGACTGTAGGTGGAGGTAAAGAGGTATGTGACTGTAGGTGGAGGTATAGAGGTATGTGACTGTAGGTGGAGGTATAGAGGTATGTGACTGTAGGTGGAGGTAAAGAGGTATGTGACTGTAGGTGGAGGTAAAGAGGTATGGGACTGTAGGTGGAGGTAAAGAGGTATGGGACTGTAGGTGGAGGTAAAGAGGTATGGGACTGTAGGTGGAGGTAAAGAGGTATGTGACTGTAGGTGGAGGTAAAGAGGTATGTGACTGTAGGTGGAGGTAAAGAGGTATGTGACTGGAGGTGGAGGTAAAGAGGTATGGGACTGTAGGTGGAGGTAAAGAGGTATGGGACTGTAGGTGGAGGTAAAGAGGTATGTGACTGTAGGTGGAGGTAAAGAGGTATGTGACTGTAGGTAGAGGTATGTGACTGTAGGTGGAGGTAAAGAGGTATGTGACTGTAGGTGGAGGTAAAGAGGTATGGGACTGTAGGTGGAGGTAAAGAGGTATGTGACTGTAGGTGGAGGTAAAGAGGTATGGGACTGTAGGTGGAGGTAAAGAGGTATGGGACTGCAGGTGGAGGTAAAGAGTTATGGGACTGCAGGTGGAGGTAAAGAGGTGTGGGACTGTAGGTGGAGGTAAAGAGGTATGTGACTGTAGGTGGAGGTAAAGGAGGTATGTGACTGTAGGTGGAGGTAAAGAGGTATGTGACTGTAGGTGGAGGTAAAGAGGTATGGGACTGTAGGTGGAGGTAAAGAGGTATGGGACTGTAGGTGGAGGTATGTGACTGTAGGTGGAGGTATAGAGGTAAAGAGGTATGTGACTGTAGGTGGAGGTAAAGAGGTACAGTGGGGCAAAAAAGTATTTAGTCAGCCACCAATTGTGCAAGTTCTCCCACTTAAAAAGATGAGAGAGGCCTGTAATTTTCATCATAGGTACACTTCAACTATGACAGACAAAATGAGAAAAAAAAATCCAGAAAATCACATTGTAGGATTTTTAATGAATTTATTTGCAAATTATGGAGGAAAATAAGTATTTGGTCAATAACAAAAGTTTATCTCAATACTTTGTTATATACCCTTTGTTGGCAATGACAGAGGTCAAACGTTTTCTGTAAGTCTTCACAAGGTTTTCACACACTGTTGCTGGTATTTTGGCCCATTCCTCCATGCAGATCTCCTCTAGAGCAGTGATGTTTTGGGGCTGTTGCTGGGCAACATGGACTGTCAACTCCCTCCAAAGATTTTCTATGAGGTTGAGATCTGGAGACTGGCTAAGCCACTCCAGGACCTTGAAATGCTTCTTACGAAGCCACTCCTTCGTTGCCCGGGCGGTGTGTTTGGGATCATTGTCATGCTGAAAGACCCAGCCACGTTTCATCTTCAATGCCCTTGCTGATGGAAGGAGGTTTTCACTCAAAATCTCAAGATACATGTCCCCATTCATTCTTTCCTTTACACGGATCAGTCGTCCTGGTCCCTTTGCAGAAAAACAGCTCCAAAGCATGATGTTTCCACCCCCATGCTTCACAGTAGGTATGGTGTTCTTTGGATGCAACTCAGCATTCTTTGTCCTCCAAACACGACGAGTTGAGTTTTACCAAAAAGTTATATTTTGGTTTCATCTGACCATATGACATTCTCCCAATCTTCTTCTGGATCATCCAAATGCTCGCTAGCAAACTTCAGACGGGCCTGGACATGTACTGGCTTAAGCAGGGGGACACGTCTGGCACTGCAGGATTTGAGTCCCTGGCGGCGTAGTGTGTTACTGATGGTAGGCTTTGTTACTTTGGTCCCAGCTCTCTGCATGTCATTCACTAGGTCCCCCCGTGTGGTTCTGGGATTTTTGCTCACCGTTCTTGTGATAATTTTGACCCCAAGGGGTGAGATCTTGCGTGGAGCCCCAGATCGAGGGAGATTATCAGTGGTCTTGTATGTCTTCCATTTCCTAATAATTGCTCCCACAGTTGATTTCTTCAAACCAAGCTGCTTACCTATTGCAGATTCAGTCTTCCCAGCCTGGTGCAGGTCTACAATTTTGTTTCTGGTGTCCTTTGACAGCTCTTTGGTCTTGGCCATAGTGGAGTTTGGAGTGTGACTGTTTGAGGTTGTGGACAGGTGTCTTTTATACTGATAACAAGTTCAAACAGGTGCCATTAATACAGGTAACGAGTGGAGGACAGAGGAGCCTCTTAAAGAAGAAGTTACAGGTCTGTGAGAGCCAGAAATCTTGCTTGTTTGTAGGTGACCAAATACTTATTTTCCACCATAATTTGCAAATAAATTCATTAAAAATCCTACAATGTGATTTTCTGGATTTTTTTTTCTCATTTTGTCTGTCATAGTTGAAGTGTACCTATGGCGAAAATTACAGGCCTCTCTCATCGTTTTAAGTGGGAGAACTTGCACAATTGGTGGCTGACTAAATACTTTTTTGCCCCACTGTATGTGACTGTAGGTGGAGGTAAAGAGGTATGTGACTGTAGGTGGAGGTAAAGGAGGTATGTGACTGTAGGTGGAGGTAAAGAGGTATGGGACTGTAGGTGGAGGTAAAGAGGTATGGGACTGTAGGTGGAGGTAAAGAGGTATGGGACTGTAGGTGGAGGTAAAGAGGTATGTGACTGTAGGTGGAGGTATGTGACTGTAGGCGGAGGTATAGAGGTATGTGACTGTAGGTGGAGGTAAAGAGGTATGGGACTGTAGGTGGAGGTAAAGAGGTATGGGACTGTAGGTGGAGGTAAAGAGGTATGGGACTGTAGGTGGAGGTAAAGAGGTATGGGACTGTAGGTGGAGGTAAAGAGGTATGTGACTGTAGGTGGAGGTAAAGGAGGTATGGGACTGTAGGTGGAGGTAAAGAGGTATGTGACTGTAAGTGGAGGTAAAGAGGTATGTGACTGTAAGTGGAGGTAAAGAGGTATGTGACTGTAGGTGGAGGTAAAGGAGGTATGGGACTGTAGGTGGAGGTAAAGAGGTATGGGACTGTAGGTGGAGGTAAAGAGGTATGTGACTGTAGGTGGAGGTAAAGAGGTATGGGAATGTAGGTGGAGGTAAAGAGGTATGGGACTGTAGGTGGAGGTAAAGAGGTATGTGACTGTAGGTGGAGGTATGTGACTGTAGGCGGAGGTATAGAGGTATGGGACTGTAGGTGGATGTAAAGAGGTATGGGACTGTAGGTGGAGGTAAAGAGGTATGGGACTGTAGGTGGAGGTAAAGAGGTATGGGACTGTAGGTGGAGGTAAAGAGGTATGTGACTGTAGGTGGAGGTAAAGGAGGTATGGGACTGTAGGTGGAGGTAAAGAGGTATGTGACTGTAAGTGGAGGTAAAGAGGTATGTGACTGTAAGTGGAGGTAAAGAGGTATGTGACTGTAGGTGGAGGTAAAGGAGGTATGGGACTGTAGGTGGAGGTAAAGAGGTATGGGACTGTAGGTGGAGGTAAAGAGGTATGTGACTGTAGGTGGAGGTAAAGAGGTATGTGACTGTAGGTGGAGGTAAAGAGGTATGTGACTGTAGGTGGAGGTAAAGGAGGTATGGGACTGTAGGTGGAGGTAAAGAGGTATGTGACTGTAGGTGGAGGTAAAGAGGTATGTGCTTCTACACCTGCATTACTAGCTGTTTGGGGTTTTAGGCTGGGTGTCTGTACAGCACTTCGAGATATTAGCTGATGTACGAAGGGCTATATAAAATAAAATTGATTGATTGATTGATTGATGTGACTGTAGGTGGAGGTAAAGAGGTATGTGACTGTAGGTGGAGGTAAAGAGGTATGGGACTGTAGGTGGAGGTAAAGAGGTATGTGACTGTAGGTGGAGGTAAAGAGGTCTGTGACTGTAGGTGGAGGTAAAGAGGTATGGGACTGTAGGTGGAGGTAAAGAGGTATGGGACTGTAGGTGGAGGTAAAGAGGTATGGGACTGTAGGTGGAGGTAAAGAGGTATGTGACTGTAGGTGGAGGTAAAGAGGTATGTGACTGTAGGTGGAGGTAAAGAGGTATGTGACTGTAGGTGGAGGTAAAGAGGTATGTGACTGTAGGTGGAGGTAAAGAGGTATGTGACTGTAGGTGGAGGTAAAGGAGGTATGGGACTGTAGGTGGAGGTAAAGAGGTATGTGACTGTAGGTGGAGGTAAAGAGGTATGTGACTGTAGGTGGAGGTAAAGGAGGTATGGGACTGTAGGTGGAGGTAAAGAGGTATGTGACTGTAGGTGGAGGTAAAGAGGTATGTGACTGTAGGTGGAGGTAAAGAGGTATGTGACTGTAGGTGGAGGTAAAGAGGTATGTGACTGTAGGTGGAGGTAAAGAGGTATGTGACTGTAGGTGGAGGTAAAGAGGTATGTGACTGTAGGTGGAGGTAAAGGAGGTATGGGACTGTAGGTGGAGGTAAAGAGGTATGTGACTGTAGGTGGAGGTAAAGAGGTATGTGACTGTAGGTGGAGGTAAAGAGGTATGTGACTGTAGGTGGAGGTAAAGAGGTATGTGACTGTAGGTGGAGGTAAAGGAGGTATGGGACTGTAGGTGGAGGTAAAGAGGTATGTGACTGTAGGTGGAGGTAAAGAGGTATGTGACTGTAGGTGGAGGTAAAGAGGTATGTGACTGTAGGTGGAGGTAAAGAGGTATGTGACTGTAGGTGGAGGTAAAGGAGGTATGGGACTGTAGGTGGAGGTAAAGAGGTATGTGACTGTAGGTGGAGGTATAGAGGTATGTGACTGTAGGTGGAGGTAAAGAGGTATGTGACTGTAGGTGGAGGTAAAGAGGTATGGGACTGTAGGTGGAGGTAAAGAGGTAGGTGGAGGTAAAGAGGTATGTGACTGTAGGTGGAGGTAAAGAGGTATGGGACTGTAGGTGGAGGTAAAGAGGTATGTGACTGTAGGTGGAGGTAAAGAGGTATGTGACTGTAGGTGGAGGTAAAGAGGTATGTGACTGGAGGTGGAGGTAAAGAGGTATGGGACTGTAGGTGGAGGTAAAGAGGTATGGGACTGTAGGTGGAGGTAAAGAGGTATGCGACTGTAGGTGGAGGTAAAGAGGTATGTGACTGTAGGTAGAGGTATGTGACTGTAGGTGGAGGTAAAGAGGTATGTGACTGTAGGTGGAGGTAAAGAGGTATGGGACTGTAGGTGGAGGTAAAGAGGTATGGGACTGTAGGTGGAGGTAAAGAGGTATGTGACTGTAGGTGGAGGTAAAGAGGTATGTGACTGTAGGTGGAGGTAAAGAGGTATGGGACTGTAGGTGGAGGTAAAGAGGTATGTGACTGTAGGTGGAGGTAAAGAGGTATGGGACTGTAGGTGGAGGTAAAGAGGTATGGGACTGTAGGTGGAGGTATAGAGGTATGGGACTGTAGGTGGAGGTAAAGAGGTATGTGACTGTAGGTGGAGGTAAAGAGGTATGTGACTGTAGGTGGAGGTAAAGAGGTATGTGACTGTAGGTGGAGGTAAAGAGGTATGTGACTGTAGGTGGAGGTAAAGAGGTATGTGACTGTAGGTGGAGGTAAAGAGGTATGGGACTGTAGGTGGAGGTAAAGAGGTATGGGACTGTAGGTGGAGGTATAGAGGTATGTGACTGTAGGTGGAGGTAAAGAGGTATGTGACTGTAGGTGGAGGTAAAGAGGTATGTGACTGTAGGTGGAGGTAAAGAGGTATGTGACTGTAGGTGGAGGTAAAGAGGTATGTGACTGTAGGTGGAGGTAAAGAGGTATGTGACTGGAGGTGGAGGTAAAGAGGTATGTGACTGTAGGCGGAGGTAAAGAGGTATGTGACTGTAGGTGGAGGTAAAGAGGTATGGGACTGTAGGTGGAGGTAAAGAGGTATGGGACTGTAGGTGGAGGTAAAGAGGTATGGGACTGTAGGTGGAGGTAAAGAGGTATGTGACTGTAGGTGGAGGTAAAGAGGTATGGGACTGTAGGTGGAGGTAAAGAGGTATGGGACTGTAGGTGGAGGTAAAGAGGTATGGGACTGTAGGTGGAGGTAAAGAGGTATGGGACTGTAGGTGGAGGTAAAGAGGTATGAGACTGTAGGTGGAGGTAAAGAGGTATGTGACTGTAGGTGGAGGTAAAGAGGTATGTGACTGTAGGTGGAGGTAAAGAGGTATGTGACTGTAGGTGGAGGTAAAGAGGTATGTGACTGTAGGTGGAGGTAAAGAGGTATGGGACTGTAGGTGGAGGTAAAGAGGTATGGGACTGTAGGCGGAGGTATAGAGGTATGTGACTGTAGGCGGAGGTAAAGAGGTATGGGACTGTAGGTGGAGGTATGTGACTGTAGGCGGAGGTATAGAGGTATGTGACTGTAGGTGGAGGTAAAGAGGTATGTGACTGTAGGTGGAGGTAAAGAGGTATGTGACTGTAGGTGGAGGTAAAGAGGTATGGGACTGTAGGTGGAGGTAAAGAGGTATGGGACTATAGGTGGAGGTATGTGACTGTAGGCGGAGGTATAGAGGTATGTGACTGTAGGTGGAGGTAAAGAGGTATGGGACTGTAGGTGGAGGTAAAGAGGTATGGGACTGTAGGTGGAGGTAAAGAGGTATGGGACTGTAGGTGGAGGTAAAGAGGTATGGGACTGCAGGTGGAGGTAAAGAGGTGTGGGACTGTAGGTGGAGGTAAAGAGGTATGTGACTGTAGGTGGAGGTAAAGGAGGTATGTGACTGTAGGTGGAGGTAAAGAGGTATGGGACTGTAGGTGGAGGTAAAGAGGTATGGGACTGTAGGTGGAGGTATGTGACTGTAGGTGGAGGTATAGAGGTAAAGAGGTATGTGACTGTAGGTGGAGGTAAAGAGGTACAGTGGGGCAAAAAAGTATTTAGTCAGCCACCAATTGTGCAAGTTCTCCCACTTAAAAAGATGAGAGAGGCCTGTAATTTTCATCATAGGTACACTTCAACTATGACAGACAAAATGAGAAAAGAAAATCCAGAAAATCACATTGTAGGATTTTTAATGAATTTATTTGCAAATTATGGAGGAAAATAAGTATTTGGTCAATAACAAAAGTTTATCTCAATACTTTGTTATATACCCTTTGTTGGCAATGACAGAGGTCAAACGTTTTCTGTAAGTCTTCACAAGGTTTTCACACACTGTTGCTGGTATTTTGGCCCATTCCTCCATGCAGATCTCCTCTAGAGCAGTGATGTTTTGGGGCTGTTGCTGGGCAACATGGACTGTCAACTCCCTCCAAAGATTTTCTATGAGGTTGAGATCTGGAGACTGGCTAAGCCACTCCAGGACCTTGAAATGCTTCTTACGAAGCCACTCCTTCGTTGCCCGGGCGGTGTGTTTGGGATCATTGTCATGCTGAAAGACCCAGCCACGTTTCATCTTCAATGCCCTTGCTGATGGAAGGAGGTTTTCACTCAAAATCTCAAGATACATGGCCCCATTCATTCTTTCCTTTACACGGATCAGTCGTCCTGGTCCCTTTGCAGAAAAACAGCCCCAAAGCATGATGTTTCCACCCCCATGCTTCACAGTAGGTATGGTGTTCTTTGGATGCAACTCAGCATTCTTTGTCCTCCAAACACGACGAGTTGAGTTTTACCAAAAAGTTATATTTTGGTTTCATCTGACCATATGACATTCTCCCAATCTTCTTCTGGATCATCCAAATGCTCGCTAGCAAACTTCAGACGGGCCTGGACATGTACTGGCTTAAGCAGGGGGACACGTCTGGCACTGCAGGATTTGAGTCCCTGGCGGCGTAGTGTGTTACTGATGGTAGGCTTTGTTACTTTGGTCCCAGCTCTCTGCATGTCATTCACTAGGTCCCCCCGTGTGGTTCTGGGATTTTTGCTCACCGTTCTTGTGATAATTTTGACCCCAAGGGGTGAGATCTTGCGTGGAGCCCCAGATCGAGGGAGATTATCAGTGGTCTTGTATGTCTTCCATTTCCTAATAATTGCTCCCACAGTTGATTTCTTCAAACCAAGCTGCTTACCTATTGCAGATTCAGTCTTCCCAGCCTGGTGCAGGTCTACAATTTTGTTTCTGGTGTCCTTTGACAGCTCTTTGGTCTTGGCCATAGTGGAGTTTGGAGTGTGACTGTTTGAGGTTGTGGACAGGTGTCTTTTATACTGATAACAAGTTCAAACAGGTGCCATTAATACAGGTAACGAGTGGAGGACAGAGGAGCCTCTTAAAGAAGAAGTTACAGGTCTGTGAGAGCCAGAAATCTTGCTTGTTTGTAGGTGACCAAATACTTATTTTCCACCATAATTTGCAAATAAATTCATTAAAAATCCTACAATGTGATTTTCTGGATTTTTTTTTCTCATTTTGTCTGTCATAGTTGAAGTGTACCTATGACGAAAATTACAGGCCTCTCTCATCGTTTTAAGTGGGAGAACTTGCACAATTGGTGGCTGACTAAATACTTTTTTGCCCCACTGTATGTGACTGTAGGTGGAGGTAAAGAGGTATGTGACTGTAGGTGGAGGTAAAGGAGGTATGTGACTGTAGGTGGAGGTAAAGAGGTATGGGACTGTAGGTGGAGGTAAAGAGGTATGGGACTGTAGGTGGAGGTAAAGAGGTATGGGACTGTAGGTGGAGGTAAAGAGGTATGTGACTGTAGGTGGAGGTAAAGAGGTATGGGACTGTAGGTGGAGGTAAAGAGGTATGGGACTGTAGGTGGAGGTAAAGAGGTATGGGACTGTAGGTGGAGGTAAAGAGGTATGGGACTGTAGGTGGAGGTAAAGAGGTATGGGACTGTAGGTGGAGGTAAAGAGGTATGGGACTGTAGGTGGAGGTAAAGAGGTATGGGACTGTAGGTGGAGGTAAAGAGGTATGGGACTGTAGGTGGAGGTAAAGAGGTATGGGACTGTAGGTGGAGGTAAAGAGGTATGTGACTGTAGGTGGAGGTAAAGAGGTATGTGACTGGAGGTGGAGGTAAAGAGGTATGTGACTGTAGGCGGAGGTAAAGAGGTATGTGACTGTAGGTGGAGGTAAAGAGGTATGGGACTGTAGGTGGAGGTAAAGAGGTATGGGACTGTAGGTGGAGGTAAAGAGGTATGGGACTGTAGGTGGAGGTAAAGAGGTATGTGACTGTAGGTGGAGGTAAAGAGGTATGGGACTGTAGGTGGAGGTAAAGAGGTATGGGACTGTAGGTGGAGGTAAAGAGGTATGGGACTGTAGGTGGAGGTAAAGAGGTATGAGACTGTAGGTGGAGGTAAAGAGGTATGAGACTGTAGGTGGAGGTAAAGAGGTATGTGACTGTAGGTGGAGGTAAAGAGGTATGTGACTGTAGGTGGAGGTAAAGAGGTATGTGACTGTAGGTGGAGGTAAAGAGGTATGGGACTGTAGGTGGAGGTAAAGAGGTATGGGACTGTAGGCGGAGGTATAGAGGTATGTGACTGTAGGCGGAGGTAAAGAGGTATGGGACTGTAGGTGGAGGTAAAGAGGTATGGGACTGTAGGTGGAGGTAAAGAGGTATGTGACTGTAGGTGGAGGTAAAGAGGTATGTGACTGTAGGTGGAGGTAAAGAGGTATGGGACTGTAGGTGGAGGTATAGAGGTATGTGACTGTAGGTGGAGGTATAGAGGTATGTGACTGTAGGTGGAGGTAAAGAGGTATGAGCCCCCTACTTACCTATCTTAGCACCACCTGGCGTGCTAACCAAAATACAGGGGAGGGTCCGCCCAGGTCTTACCTTGTGTGCATAGACAGAGTACATTCTACGGGTATATGTAAGCCCGCAGGCCTCTTGCCTAAGCACTCCCAAAGTGCCTTCCCCTTCGGGAACAAATGAAACAGAATACAAACTTAGAGTGAACAATTTCGATAATCAAAAACACTGAGTCCTATTGGCACACACATACCTCAGATGGACCTGCTACAAAATAATTTACACAACACTATTACAGACCAACAACAAAACACAGGACATACCAAGAAGCTCTCTCTCCTAACAAAGGAACACTGGCTTTTCAAGCTGCAGAAGGAGTCGGTAATTGAAACTCTCCTGGCGAGAGGGCGGGGTCAGAGCTACAATCATCAATGGGGCCGACCAATCAGCTGCTTGGAATCCAGGAAGCCATTTCCTGAAACGCACACATACACAAAAACTACAAACCCAAAACACAGAAACAGAGGAACGTAACAACTGATCATATAAAATAAATGTTGTTGACTAGCTAGATAGGCGTGAGCAGTATGGCAGAAATGACTGGGGGCTGTAGGGGGAACCTGGAATGGAGTATTTAGAAGATACTCAAGGCCCTGGGGGCTGTAGGGGAACCTGGAATGGAGCATTTAGAAGATACTCAAGGCCCTGGGGGCTGTAGGGGAAACCTGGAATGGAGTATTTAGAAGATATTCAAGGCCCTGGGGGCTGTAGGGGAAACCTGGAATGGAGCATTTAGAAGATACTCAAGGCCCTGGGGGCTGTAGGGGAAACCTGGAATGGATTATTTAGAAGATACTCAAGGCCCTGGGGGCTGTAGGGGAAACCTGGAATGGAGTATTTAGAAGATACTCAAGGCCCTGGGGGCTGTAGGGGGAACCCTGGAATGGAGTATTTAGAAGATACTCAAGGTCCTGGGGGCTGTAGGGGAAACCTGGAATGGAGTATTTAGAAGATACTCAAGGCCCTGGGGGCTGTAGGGGAAACCTGGAATGGAGCATTTAGAAGATATTCAAGGCCCTGGGGGCTGTAGGGGAAACCTGGAATGGAGCATTTAGAAGATACTCAAGGCCCTGGGGGCTGTAGGGGAAACCTGGAATGGATTATTTAGAAGATACTCAAGGCCCTGGGGGCTGTAGGGGGAACCCTGGAATGGAGTATTTAGAAGATACTCAAGGTCCTGGGGGCTGTAGGGGAAACCTGGAATGGAGTATTTAGAAGATACTCAAGGCCCTGGGGGCTGTAGGGGAAACCTGGAATGGAGTATTTAGAAGATACATAAAGGGAAGTGAAGGAAATTAAAAACTGAGTGGTTGTGATGTCATTCAGAACAGATTAAAAAACAGGCAACATGATTGAGGTTATCAGTTATTTAATTCTATATGCTACAAAGACAAAAGCAATATCTTACCAGGATGATTCATAGAAAAATAATGGTTTTGCACAACAACCACAATAAAACAAAAGGCCTAAATTAGGTATGTTTAACTTCTAATTGGTCCCAGTCCCGGATCCGGGAGCACCCCCCACAGTAAAAAAGCTGACTAGCATAGCCTAGCATAGCGTCACAAGTAAATACTAGCATCTAAATATCATTAAATCACAAGTCCAAGACACCAGATGAAAGATACACATCTTGTGAATCCAGCCATCATTTCTGATTTTTAAAATGTTTTACAGGGAAGACACAATATGTAAATCTATTAGCTAACCACGATAGCAAAAGACAACTTTTTTTTCCCACCATTTTTTTCCTGCATAGGTAGCTATCACAATTTCGACCAAATAAAGATATATATAGCCACTAACCAAGAAACAACTTCATCAGATGACAGTCTGTGTCACGTTCCTGACCTATTTTCTGTTGTTTTGTATGTGTTAGTCGGTCAGGGCGTGAGTGTGGGTGGGCATTTCTATGTTTTGTGTTTCTATGTTTAGGTCTTGTAATCAGCCTTATATGGTTCTCAATCAGAGACAGGTGTTTGACGTTTTCCTCTGATTGAGAACCATATATAGGTTGGCTGTTCACACTGTTTGTTTGTGGGTGGTTGTCTCCTGTGTCTTTCGTGTCTGTGTATGTGCACCACACGGGACTGTTTTGGCTGTTCATTCGTTTGATGTAGTCTGTTCCTGTCCGTGAGTTCTGCGTGTAGTTATGTAAGTTCCATGTTCAGGTTTCGTCTACGTCGTTTTCTTATTTTGTAATTTTCCAAGTGTTTTCGTGTTCGTCTTTGTATTTCAAATAAATTCATTTATGTCTACATACCTCGCTGCGTGTTGGTCCGACCCATGCTCCTCCTCGTCCGAGGAGGAGGCAGATTTAGAACGCCGTTACAGTCTGATAACATATTTATTGTATAGCATATGTTTTTTTAGAAAAATGTGCATATTTCAGGTATAAATCACAGTTCTACGAAGCAGCTGCAATCTGAAATAGTGCCGAAGCAGCCAGAATAATTACAGAGACCAACGTCAAATACCGAAATACTCATCATAAAACATTTCTGAAAAATACACAGCGTACAGCAAATGAAAGACCAACATCTTGTGAATCCAGCCAATATTTCAGATTTTTTAAGTGTTTTACAGCGAAAACACAATTTAGCATTATATTAGTTTACCACAATAGCCGGAAACACAAGCCGTTTACCAGTAGCAAAGGTTAGCGATCGTAACAATCCAGCAAAAGATATATAATTTTTGACTAACCTTGATATACTTCATCAGATGACAGTCCTGTAACATCATATAACACAATGCATATAGGTTTTGTTCGAAAATGTGCATATTTAGCAGCACAAATCGTGGTTATACAATGTGATTAGTAGCAACATTTCAGGCAATCTGGCCGGCGCCATCTTGGAGAGGCACCTAATCTAATCGATAACTAATCGTAAACTTGACTAAAAAATACAGGTTGGACAGCAAATGAAAGACACATTAGTTCTTAATGCAACCGCTGTGTTAGATTTTTAAAATTAACGTTACTCGACATTCAGCGTGCGTTACAGCGAGACCATGCCTAAATCAATGGCAGACTAATAATTTTACATCTTTCCACAGATATACGAATTAACATCATAAATAGCTCTTACTTTTGGATGATCTTCCATCAGAATCTTGGGCAAGTGGTCCTTTGTCCAGAACAATCGTCTTTTGGTTGAAAGATGTCCTCTACTCCTGTAGAAATTAGCTGCTAACGCCGATGTACCGGAGAGGTGCCCAACTCGTGATAACGCCTGACAAAGAAACTCCAGAAAATCGCAATAAACTGCTATAAGTCGGTTTAAATTAACTACCTTATGAAGTTTTTCAGACAAAAAACAAATTAAATCAGAGCCGGAGATATAGAACTCCCTCATGCGTCAGGCGCCTCGTCGAAAAGGTCGGTACTTCCGTTCCAAGAGGTTTTATACTCCCCCAGATGGTGCTATCCGCTCCATTCAAAGTCTCACCGCTTACTGACATCTAGGGGAAGGCGTATGCAGTGCATGTAGCCCCATAGCTTATAAGGGAATTTATAAACCGACCCTGGAACAGAGACCTCAATTTCAGAAATCTCACTTCTTGACAGGAAGTGTGCTGTAGAATGAGTTCTGTTTCACTCAGAGAAATAATTCAAACGGTTTTAGAAACTAGAGAGTGTTTTCTATCCAATAGTAATAATAATATGCATATTGTACGAGCAAGAATTGATAACGAGGCAGTTTAATCTGGGAACGAAAAATCTTCAAAGTGTTAACAGCACCCCCTATTGAGAAAAGGTTAAACAAAATAACATAATGAGACCAAAATGGGAAAATAAAGAAAATAATTATAATATTTGAATTCTCCTCTCCTGTATGTTTTCTATCTCTGTAACGTAACGGTATAACATTATACTGAACCTGTAACAATAATGCCTGAACCTCAACACCTATCAGTTGATCTGTATAGACATGAAAAGTTAAGGCATTTACAATGTATCAACCATAATGCTATACAGTATATGACCAGTAAATGACTGATGTTAAAGGACAGCTGCTGAATGAATAATACAACACACATTATATTAAAACACATTCCAATCAGAATAATACATGTATCAGTTAATAGATCACATTTGATCAAATGCCACTATTGTTCCAGCAGGTGGAGCTACAATGTAACAACATACAGCATTGTGACTCACAGTTCTATATTAGAATTCCATGAGTTCCATTCTGATGGTTGTTATGGTGATCAGGTGATCTCAGCCTCACTCTTCTTCAACATGATCACCTGTTCAACACAGAAGTAGTTCATCAGTGTGGCCATGTATTTACTTATCCAATACAGAACCACTTAGAAATGTAAATCATATCAGATGATTTACTAGTCAACACTGTGCTACTTAGAATCCGATCCAAATCTCTTCCAATGGGGCTCCAGTTCTCCCTTATCAATACCAGGGCTATTTACTAATTATCAATACCAGGGCATTTACCATTTATCAATACCAGGGCTATTTACTATTTATCAATACCTGGGCTATTTACTCCTTATCAATACCAGGGCAAATGACTAATTATCAATACCAGGGCTATTTAACATTTATCAATACCTAGGTTATTTACTCCTTATCAATACCAGGGCTATTTACTAATTATCAATACCAGGGCCATTTACTATTTATGAATATCAGGACTATTAACTATTTATCAATACCAGGGAGTACAGTTATCAACCCTTTAAACATGGTTCAATCAGAGCTAGTTATCAACACTTTAAGGACATTACTCCGTCAGAGCTAGTTATCAACACTTTAAGGACATGACTCAGTCAGAGCTAGTTATCAACACTACAACATGACTCGGTCAGAGCTACTGCAGTGTTGTCAGTCCTTGTAATATAATTCTGATTATATTTTTTTACCCCTCCACCACCCCTCTTCAACAATATATATATATAATATAATATAGCATTCTGTTGGTGGCTAGAATTTTATATAAGAATTTAAATTGAAAAACTCTAAGTGCTGAATCAAGTGTAGTTTTTTGTACCAGTTGATAAACCATATGCCATGGAATTGGTACATTGAACATCTCCTCCCATCTAGAAAATATATAAATAAGGAAGAATGTTTCACTTCTCTTTTTGACTTCTCTAACCCCAAACCCCGGCCTGGTCTACATGGTCTGTTTCGCAAGCATTCCCCGAAGTCCTGTAATATTGCCCCTCTGGGTTTAGAAATGTCTGGTGGGTATTAGCACAAACAGAGAAGGTTTGAATCCTAAGCATCCTGCCTCCACATTGTTTGAAGTACAATAGAGCAACATAGCTACCGTAGTAGGTCAAAGCTGTATGCTGGAAAACCTTGGAAGAGCATGGGTGTAGAAGGCATTGTGGTGCTCATGTAAATTCCCTTTCTTTTTCGGCTAAAGACCAATGCCTACTTCTCAATTAAAACAATGTTTTATTTGCAATTAAATACAGTGCCTTTAGAAAGTATTCATACCCCTTGACTTATTCCACATTTTGTTGTGTTCCAGCCTGAATTCACAATGTATTAAATAGATGTTATTTCTCACCCACCTACACACAATACCCCACAATGACATCACAATACCCCACAATGACATCACAAGACCCCACAATGACATCACAATACCCCACATTGACATCACAATACCCCATAATGACATCACTATAACCCACAATGACATCACAATACCCCATAATGACATCACAAGACCCCACAATGACATCACAATACCCCAGAATGACATCACTATACCCCACAATGACATCACAATACCCCACAATGACATCACAATACCCCACAATGACATCACAATACCCCACAATGACATCACAAGACCCCACAATGGCATCACAATACCCCACATTGACATCACAATACCCCATAATGACATCACTATACCCCACAATGACATCACAAGACCCCACAATGACATCACAATACCCCAGAATGACATCACTATACCCCACAATGACATCACAATACCCCACAATGACATCACAATACCCTACAATGACATCACAATACCCCACAATGACATCACTATACCCCTTAAGAACCATACTTAGGTAGCCCTTTTTCCAACCTGTCGTTGTGGGAAGTTGACTTTGTTTGTGGCACATAACCTTTAGCTTCACGGTTTGTTTTGTATTGTTTTTTTTTCTTTTCGGCATTTCCAATAAAAAAGGAATATGTACGCTCATCACGCTGCGCTTTGGTCCACTTCCTTCAACGGCCGTGACACTGGGTAAGTCTCTAAGAGCTGTGAGTCTTTCTGGGTAAGTCTCTAAGAGCTGTGAGTCTTTCTGGGTAAGTCTCTAAGAGCTGTGAGTCTTTCTGGGTAAGTCTCTAAGAGCTGTGAGTCTTTCTGGGTCAGTCTCTAAGAGCTGTAAGTATTTCTGGGTCAGTCTCTAAGAGCTGTGAGTCTTTCTGGGTAAGTCTCTAAGAGCTGTGAGTCTTTCTGTCTCCAAGAGCGTTAAGTATTTCTGGGTAAGTCTCTAAGAGCTTTGCAAACCTGGATGGTACAATATTTTTACATTGGTCTTTTCAATATCTGTCACGTGTGTTGTTGATCATTGCTAGACAGCCATTGTCAAGTCTTGTCATAGATTTTCAAGACGATTTCAGTTAAAACTGTAACTAGGCCACTCAGGAACATTCAATGTCGTCTTGGTAAGCAACTGACTGATTAAAGCAGGTATTTTCAACAGGTTCAGTCTGTGTTAATATGACTATCCTCTCTCAGCTGGTCCAGTCTGTGTTAATGTGACTATCCTCTCTCAGCTGGTCCAGTCTGTGTTAATATGACTATCCTCTCTCAGCTGGTCCAATCTGTGTTAATATGACTATCCTCTCTCAGCTGGTCCAGTCTGTGTTAATATGACTATCCTCTCTCAGCTGGTCCAATCTGTGTTAATATGACTATCCTCTCTCAGCTGGTCCAGTCTGTGTTAGTATCCTCTCTCTCTCCTGTGTTTAGTTCCAGGTGGATCTGGTCCAGTCATAACATGATGCTCTGGTCTGGTGGCTGATATTTAAACAGTATAACATGATACTCTGGTGGCTGACATTTAAACAGTATAACATGATGCTCTGGTCTGGTGGCTGACATTTAAACAGTATAACATGATGCTCTGGTCTGGTGGCTGACATTTAAACAGTATAACATGATACTCTGGTGGCTGACATTTAAACAGTATAACATGATGCTCTGGTCTGGTGGCTGACATTTAAACAGTATAACATGATGCTCAAAATACCCAAAGTCACCAAGCCAAATGTCCTTACATCTGAAAGTATTAGTAAAAATAGAGGCTGTCTCCACCCCGCACATAGACTTATCAGAGCAGTAGATCTGTGTCTGTTTTAGGTTATAGCTGTACGTGAACAACATCACCCATTGTTAAACACCTCTGTTCCTCTGTCACACATTTTACAAACATATTTTGGTCATTTAACTCTTTTCCAGAGCAACTTACAGTAGTGAGTTGATACATGATTGTTATTTTTCCTGTACTGGTCACCCGTGGGATCAAACCCACAACCCTGGCACTGCAAGGGCCATTCTCTACCAACTGAGCCACACCGGAAACAGACGCACACAAACACACACAGACAGGTTGGGGTGTATAAATGTATCTATCTACACATTAAACACTGAGACCTGTTGGGGTGTATAAATGTATCTAACTACACATTAAACACTGAGACCTGTTGGGGTGTATAACTGTTCCTGTGGTGTTGGAGGTCTTCACTGCAGTAGACTGGATCAGCTCCTCTGTCCCTCACTCATCTCTCTCTCCTCTCTCTTTACCTAGTGACCCTGTTCATCAGAACGTCATGGTGGATGGAAAAAGACGCTCTCTTCAGCAGCGGTGAATAACCACAACCCTGTCAGTCCATCTCTTTACTCTCCTTTCTCTTAAATTCTCTCTCCCTCCTTCCCTTTTCGTGACCAACACACTTATCTTTAGACGCTGCGGCCTTGACTGCCATCAACAGCATCAGCAACAGAGAGGTGTGAAATTTCCACAACAGAGTTAGAGTTAGTCAGTCAGTTTTTCATGCACTTCTCTTTAGACGCTGCAGCCTTGACCTCTATCAACAACAAGAGTTAGTTTATCATGAGAACATAGACACCACTGACTGGATCTATCAACAACAAGAGTTAGTATATCATGAGAACATACAGACACCACTGACTGGAACCATTTTTCTATAATGTCATTTTGTGTGTTTATCTTGAGCAACACCAGTTAATGGTTGCCAACTTGCCAAATAAAGCTTCCAAGACCTGGAGGTTCTATGTGTTGTATCCTGATCTGTCCACTAGATGGCAGTGCTCCATGTGTTGTATCCTGATCTGTCCACTAGATGGCAGTGCTCCATGTGTTGTATCCTGATCTGTCCACTAGATGGCAGTGTTCCATGTGTTGTATCCTGATTTGTCCACTAGATGGCAGTGCTCCATGTGTTGTAATGGTGTCATGCTGAACACAGTGATACATCTATTACATTCTCTGGCTGCAGACATGGATGATACTTTAAATAGAAGTTGTCCCTAAGCACAGATCTAGGATCAGATTATTCTACTTCCAATTCTGAAGCCATGCTATCAAATCAAATAACATTTTATTTGTCACATGCGCCGAGTACAACAGGTGTAGACCTTTACCGTGAAATGTTTACTTACAAGCCCCTAACCAACAATGTAGTTCAAGAAATAGAGTTAATCTTGCCACTATAGGGGGTGCTGTTTTCGCATTAGCATAATTTCCTCTACAGATTAAACTGCCTCTTATTCAATTATTGCTCTTACATATGCATATAATTAATACCATTGGATAGAAAACAATCTATAGTTTCTAAAACCGTTTCAATTTTGTCTCTGAGTTAAACAGAAGTCATTTGACAGCACTTTCCCTGACCAAGAAGAAGAATGCAAGATGTGTATGCTCGCTTCAACGCTCTGCCTATATATGGTCACGCCACCTATGACCCGAAACACACTTCATTCGTCTTCCTCTGGGTGTCAAGAGGACGTCAGAGGAGAAATTTTTTGTTTACCTTGTACTGACGTGAAATAAGACCTATTTCTTTGGCGTGACCGACAACTTCCGGTTCTCTGACTCGCGCTATTTGGAGGTGCGATTGTCTACTGTTTTGCTGCCGTTACGGATGAAAACTATCTCCGTCTCGAAGTTTGTTTGATACATGTGACCATATCATCTTAATGTATGTTTTTTCAATATAGTTTAATCAGATTATTTGAATTTTTTCGGGAGTTTTGCCGTGTTCCGTTCTGTGACTTTTTTTTACTTTGGCCAGTCGACCAGTACATATGCTAAATGAAGAGGGAAAGTTGCCATTATGAATGGATTGAACGACTCATCAGGACTAAGGACACATTGATCAACATTCTGATGAAAGATCAGCAATAGTAAGACCCAATTTACGATGTTATTTCATATATCTGTCGTGCATGTGAACTGGTCGCGGGCGCCCAGCTGGTTCTGGCTGGCGTGGCTATGCTAATTTAGCGCTACATTTTGTTTTCGCTATAAAACATTTAATAAATCTGAAATATTGTTTGGATTCACCAGATGTTGGGCTTTCAATATCTGTACGCTGTGTATTTTTCTGAAATGTTTTAAGATAAGTAATTAGTTATATGACGTTGGTCTCTGTAATTGTTCTGGCTGCGTCAGCACTATTTCAGATTGCAGCTGCAATGTAGAACTGTGATTTATACCTGAAAAATGCACATTTTTCAAAAAAAAACTATGCTATACCATAAATATGTTATCAGACTGTCATCTTATGAAGTTGTTTCTTGGTTAGTGGCTATATATATTTTTATTTAGTCGAATTAGTGATAGCTACTGACGCAGGAAAAAACTGTTGGAGTAAAAAAATTGTGTCTTATGCTAACGTGGTTAGCTAATAGATTTACATATTGTGTCTTCCCTGTAAAACATTTTAAAAATCTGAAATGGTGGCTTTATTCACAAGATCTGTATCTTTCATCTGGTGTCTTGGACTTGTGATTTAATGATATTTAGATGCTACAATTTACTTGTGACGCTATGCTAGCTATGCTACTCAGTGGGGGGGGGAGTGGGGGGTGATCCCGGATCCGGGTTGGTGACTCGTTAAAGGTTAAGAAAATATTTACTAAATAAACTAAAGTAAAAAAAAATATATAAAGTAACACAATAAAATGACATAACAACAACGAGGCTATATACAGGGGTGCCGGTACCAAGTCAATATGTGGGGATACAGGTTAGACGGGGTAATTTGTACATGTAGGTAGGGGTAAAGTGACTATGATATAGATAATTAACAGTAGTACAGCTTAGACCAGGTAATGTGTACATGTAGGTAGGGGTAAAGTGACTATGCATACGTAAAAAACAGTGAATAGCAGCAGTGCAAAAACAAATGTAAATGTCCATTTTATACATTTTTCAGCAGTGTTATGGCTTGGGGGTAAAAGCTGTTAAGGAGCCTTTTGGGCCCAGACTTGGCGCTCCGGTACCGCTTACCGTGTGGTAGCAGGGAGGACAGTCTATGCCTTCCTCTGACAACACCTGGTATATAGGTCCTGGATGGCAGGAAGCTTGCCCCCAGTGATGTACTGGGCCGTACGCACTACCCTCTGTAGTGCCTTGTGGTCGGAGGCCGATCAGCTGCCATACCAGGCGGTGATGCAACCGGTCAGGATGCTCTCGATGGTTTAGCTGTAGAACTTTTTGAGGATCTGGGGACCCATGCCAAATCTTTTCAGTCTCCTGAGGGGGAAAAGCTATTGTCGTGCCCTCTTGACGACTGTCTTGGTGAGTTTGGACCAGACAGTTTGTTGGTGATGTGGACACCAAGGAACTTGAAGCTCTCCACCCGCTGCACTACAGCCCCGTCAATGTTAATTGGGGCCTGTTCGGCCCTCCTTTTCCTGTAGTCTACGATCATCTCCTTTGTCTTGCTTACATAGAAGGGAACTTATTGTCCTGGCACCACACTGCAGGTCTCTGACCTCCTCCCTATAGGCTGTCTCATCGTTGTCGGTGATCAGGCCTACCACCGTTGTGTCGTCAGCAAACTTAATGATGGTGTTGGAGTCCTGCTTGGACAATCAGCTGTGGGTGAACAGGAAGTACAGGAGGGGACTAAGCACACACCCCTGTGGGTTCCCGGTGTTGAGGATCAGCGTGGTGGATGTGTTGTTACCTACCCTTACCACATGGGGGCGGCCCGTCAGGAAGTCCAGGATCCAGTTTCAGAGGGAGGTGTTTAGTCCCAGGGTCTTTAGCTTAGTGATGAGCTTTGTGGGCACTATGGTGTTGAACACTGAGCTGTAGTCAATGAACAGCATTCTCACATAGGTTTTCCTTTTGTCCACGTTGGAAAGGGCAATGTGGTGTGCAATTGAGATTGCATCATCTGTGGATCTGTTGGGGCGATATGCCAATTTGAGTGGGTCTAGGGTTTGTGGGATGATGGTGTTGATGTGAGCCATGACCAGCCTTTTCAAAACACTTCATGGTTACAGATGTGAGTGCTACTGGGCGGTAGTCATTTAGGCAGGTTACCTTCGCATTCTTGGCCACAGGGACTATGGTGGTTTACTTGAAACGTGGGTATTACAGACTCAGTCAGGGAGAGGATGTACAAAAACACACAATAGCACAATTGGTTAGGGGACTGTAAAACGGCAGCCATTCTCCTCTCCTGACACCGACAACAGTGTCTGCTCAGTGTTTATGGAAACAATGTTGATTGTTGTGACAAGGTAGGGGTGGTATACAGAATATATCTTTGATTGGACTGATCATTTCAACATCATACTTTCAAAATCTAATTCCAAGTCAGGAACTATGGCCTCTTTCTAGAGCTCCGACCTGAAGATAACTTACGTCATGATTCAACCTTGTTTTCTTCAGAATTCCCAGTTGTCTTGAAAGCAACATAAATACAGAGAACGACAGACTTTGATGAGAACATTTGCCCACAAGAAGGACCGCCAAAAATGTTTTGTATGCTACTGCATAAATTATGTAATATGCCAGGTAGATATGTATACTGTAGCTATGAAAGTCATCCTACGTGTATGTTGGGTAGTAAGCTGTTCCTCACCCAAATAATGTGGTCTCTTTCCCCTCATAATTTAGCCTACTGTTCTGACTTGGTGGTGCACATGTAGCCTATAGCCTGTTTTAGAGAAATGTCATCATCAAATATTGTAAGAGATTTCATTGTCTGCTTATATGCCCCCCTTGTATATGCTACGGTTCTGACTTGGTGTACAGGTAGAATACTGTAAGAACGGCCCATGTTCTGAATTCTGAAGCTGTACATTTCAAAAGTGCTACGTCTGTCTCAGCTCACTCATTGTCTGAATAAAATGTGTCCACTCATCGTTCCCTTATGCCATAATTTGTACATCTCAATTGTCAGTAGAAACCACATTTGTTTAAGAAAGTCAGCCATATCAGCTATGTTTTTAAAAAAGCAGTTAATGAGGCTGAATGAACTGTTTATCTGCCAGACAAGGCTCCACTGAGGCTCTGGGGTAGTGGTGGTAAGGATTCACTCCATGGTGCTGGAAAGAAGGCTCTGCTGTTGGGACAGCTTTACGGAGGCCCTAAAAAGTTTGTGTGCAACGTTTGTCACCGTTAAAGTGAAATTAATGTATTGTGTAGTGTTGGACTGTGGCTTTGTTGTCATGAATCTTTTTTTTTTTTTTACCTTGACCCACCAAGATTTACTTTCTAAAATTGCTACTGGACAACTAGTAGAAAATATTTCAATTTACAACAACTTGGGATGTGCCAAGAACATTGATGTTACGCTCTTTACTACCCTGAGACAAGGCCTTGGAGGAGGGAACGCAACATGCTGCTACACTCAACTCCCCGGGGAGGTAAAGAGGTATGTGACTGGAGTGGTGGAGGTATGTGACTGTAGGTGGAGGTAAAGAGGTATGGGACTGTAGGTGGAGGTAAAGAGGTATGGGACTGTAGGTGGAGGTAAAGAGGTATGTGACTGTAGGTGGAGGTATAGAGGTATGTGACTGTAGGTGGAGGTAAAGAGGTATGGGACTGTAGGTGGAGGTAAAGAGGTATGGGACTGTAGGTGGAGGTATGTGACTGTAGGCGGAGGTATAGAGGTATGTGACTGTAGGTGGAGGTAAAGAGGTATGGGACTGTAGGTGGAGGTAAAGAGGTATGGGACTGTAGGTGGAGGTAAAGAGGTATGGGACTGTAGGTGGAGGTAAAGAGGTATGGGACTGCAGGTGGAGGTAAAGAGGTGTGGGACTGTAGGTGGAGGTAAAGAGGTATGTGACTGTAGGTGGAGGTAAAGGAGGTATGTGACTGTAGGTGGAGGTAAAGAGGTATGTGACTGTAGGTGGAGGTAAAGAGGTATGGGACTGTAGGTGGAGGTAAAGAGGTATGGGACTGTAGGTGGAGGTATGTGACTGTAGGTGGAGGTATAGAGGTAAAGAGGTATGTGACTGTAGGTGGAGGTAAAGAGGTACAGTGGGGCAAAAAAGTATTTAGTCAGCCACCAATTGTGCAAGTTCTCCCACTTAAAAAGATGAGAGAGGCCTGTAATTTTCATCATAGGTACACTTCAACTATGACAGACAAAATGAGAAAAAAAAATCCAGAAAATCACATTGTAGGATTTTTAATGAATTTATTTGCAAATTATGGAGGAAAATAAGTATTTGGTCAATAACAAAAGTTTATCTCAATACTTTGTTATATACCCTTTGTTGGCAATGACAGAGGTCAAACGTTTTCTGTAAGTCTTCACAAGGTTTTCACACACTGTTGCTGGTATTTTGGCCCATTCCTCCATGCAGATCTCCTCTAGAGCAGTGATGTTTTGGGGCTGTTGCTGGGCAACATGGACTGTCAACTCCCTCCAAAGATTTTCTATGAGGTTGAGATCTGGAGACTGGCTAAGCCACTCCAGGACCTTGAAATGCTTCTTACGAAGCCACTCCTTCGTTGCCCGGGCGGTGTGTTTGGGATCATTGTCATGCTGAAAGACCCAGCCACGTTTCATCTTCAATGCCCTTGCTGATGGAAGGAGGTTTTCACTCAAAATCTCAAGATACATGGCCCCATTCATTCTTTCCTTTACACGGATCAGTCGTCCTGGTCCCTTTGCAGAAAAACAGCCCCAAAGCATGATGTTTCCACCCCCATGCTTCACAGTAGGTATGGTGTTCTTTGGATGCAACTCAGCATTCTTTGTCCTCCAAACACGACGAGTTGAGTTTTACCAAAAAGTTATATTTTGGTTTCATCTGACCATATGACATTCTCCCAATCTTCTTCTGGATCATCCAAATGCTCGCTAGCAAACTTCAGACGGGCCTGGACATGTACTGGCTTAAGCAGGGGGACACGTCTGGCACTGCAGGATTTGAGTCCCTGGCGGCGTAGTGTGTTACTGATGGTAGGCTTTGTTACTTTGGTCCCAGCTCTCTGCATGTCATTCACTAAGTCCCCCCGTGTGGTTCTGGGATTTTTGCTCACCGTTCTTGTGATAATTTTGACCCCAAGGGGTGAGATCTTGCGTGGAGCCCCAGATCGAGGGAGATTATCAGTGGTCTTGTATGTCTTCCATTTCCTAATAATTGCTCCCACAGTTGATTTCTTCAAACCAAGCTGCTTACCTATTGCAGATTCAGTCTTCCCAGCCTGGTGCAGGTCTACAATTTTGTTTCTGGTGTCCTTTGACAGCTCTTTGGTCTTGGCCATAGTGGAGTTTGGAGTGTGACTGTTTGAGGTTGTGGACAGGTGTCTTTTATACTGATAACAAGTTCAAACAGGTGCCATTAATACAGGTAACGAGTGGAGGACAGAGGAGCCTCTTAAAGAAGAAGTTACAGGTCTGTGAGAGCCAGAAATCTTGCTTGTTTGTAGGTGACCAAATACTTATTTTCCACCATAATTTGCAAATAAATTCATTAAAAATCCTACAATGTGATTTTCTGGATTTTTTTTTCTCATTTTGTCTGTCATAGTTGAAGTGTACCTATGACGAAAATTACAGGCCTCTCTCATCGTTTTAAGTGGGAGAACTTGCACAATTGGTGGCTGACTAAATACTTTTTTGCCCCACTGTATGTGACTGTAGGTGGAGGTAAAGAGGTATGTGACTGTAGGTGGAGGTAAAGGAGGTATGTGACTGTAGGTGGAGGTAAAGAGGTATGGGACTGTAGGTGGAGGTAAAGAGGTATGGGACTGTAGGTGGAGGTAAAGAGGTATGTGACTGTAGGTGGAGGTAAAGAGGTATGTGACTGTAGGTGGAGGTAAAGAGGTATGTGACTGTAGGTGGAGGTAAAGAGGAATGTGACTGTAGGTGGAGGTATAGAGGTATGGGACTGTAGGTGGAGGTATAGAGGTATGTGACTGTAGGTGGAGGTAAAGAGGTATGTGACTGTAGGTGGAGGTAAAGAGGTATGTGACTGTAGGTGGAGGTAAAGAGGTATGTGACTGTAGGTGGAGGTAAAGAGGTATGGGACTGTAGGTGGAGGTAAAGAGGTATGTGACTGTAGGTGGAGGTAAAGAGGTATGGGACTGTAGGTGGAGGTAAAGAGGTATGGGACTGTAGGTGGAGGTAAAGAGGTATGGGACTGTAGGTGGAGGTAAAGAGGTATGGGACTGTAGGTGGAGGTATGTGACTGTAGGCGGAGGTATAGAGGTATGTGACTGTAGGTGGAGGTAAAGAGGTATGGGACTGTAGGTGGAGGTAAAGAGGTATGGGACTGTAGGTGGAGGTAAAGAGGTATGGGACTGTAGGTGGAGGTAAAGAGGTATGGGACTGTAGGTGGAGGTAAAGAGGTATGGGACTGTAGGTGGAGGTAAAGAGGTATGTGACTGTAGGTGGAGGTAAAGGAGGTATGGGACTGTAGGTGGAGGTAAAGAGGTATGTGACTGTAAGTGGAGGTAAAGAGGTATGTGACTGTAAGTGGAGGTAAAGAGGTATGTGACTGTAGGTGGAGGTAAAGGAGGTATGGGACTGTAGGTGGAGGTAAAGAGGTATGGGACTGTAGGTGGAGGTAAAGAGGTATGTGACTGTAGGTGGAGGTAAAGAGGTATGTGACTGTAGGTGGAGGTAAAGGAGGTATGGGACTGTAGGTGGAGGTAAAGAGGTATGTGACTGTAGGTGGAGGTAAAGAGGTATGTGCTTCTACACCTGCATTACTAGCTGTTTGGGGTTTTAGGCTGGGTGTCTGTACAGCACTTCGAGATATTAGCTGATGTACGAAGGGCTATATAAAATAAAATTGATTGATTGATTGATTGATGTGACTGTAGGTGGAGGTAAAGAGGTATGTGACTGTAGGTGGAGGTAAAGAGGTATGGGACTGTAGGTGGAGGTAAAGAGGTATGGGACTGTAGGTGGAGGTATGTGACTGTAGGTGGAGGTAAAGAGGTATGTGACTGTAGGTGGAGGTATAGAGGTATGTGACTCTATAGAGGTATGAGCCCCCTACTTACCCATCTTAGCACCACCTGGCGCGCTAACCAAAATACAGGGGAGGGTCCGCCCTGGTCTTACATTGTGTGCGTAGACAGAGTACATACTACGGGTATATGTATGCCCGCACACCTCTTGCCTAAGCACTCCCAAAGTGCCTTCCCCTTCGGGAACAAATGAAACAGAATACAAACTTAGAGTCAACAATTTCGATAATCAAAAACACTGAGTCCTATTGGCACACACATACCTCAGATGGACCTGCTACAAAATAATTTACACAACACTATTACAGACCAACAACAAAAGACAGGACATACCAAGAAGCTCTCTCTCCTAACAAAGGAACACTGGCTTTTCAAGCTGCAGAAGGAGTCGGTAATTGAAACTCTCCTGGCGAGAGGGCGGGGTCAGAGCTACAATCATCAATGGGGCCGACCAATCAGCTGCTTGGAATCCAGGAAGCCATTTCCTGAAACGCACACATACACAAAAACTACAAACCCAAAACACAGAAATGGAGGAACGTAACAACTGATCATATAAAATAAATGTTGTTGACTAGCTAGATAGGTGTGAGCAGAATGGCAGAAATGACTGGGGGCTGTAGGGGAAACCTGGAATGGAGCATTTAGAAGATACTCAAGGCCCTGGGGGCTGTAGGGGAAACCTGGAATGGAGTATTTAGAAGATACTCAAGGCCCTGGGGGCTGTAGGAGAAACCTGGAATGGAGTATTTAGAAGATACTCAAGGCCCTGGGGGCTGTAGGGGAAACCTGGAATGGAGCATTTAGAAGATACTCAAGGCCCTGGGGGCTGTAGGGGGAACCCTGGAATGGAGTATCTAGAAGATACTCAAGGCCCTGGGGGCTGTAGGGGAAACCTGGAATGGAGCATTTAGAAGATACTTAAAGGGAATGGAATTAAATTAAAAACTGAGTGGTTGTGATGTCATTCAGAACAGATTAAAAAACAGGCTACATGATTGAGGTTATCAGTTATTTAATTCTATATGCTACAAAGACAAAAGCAATATCTTACCAGGATGATTCATAGAAAAATAATGGTTTTGCACAAGAACCACAATAAAACAAAAGGCCTAAATTAGTTATGTTTAAACAAAATAACATAATGAGACCAAAATGGGAAAATAAAAAAAATAATTATAATAATTTAATTGTCCTCTCCTGTATGTTTTCTATCTCTGTAACATGTAACGGGATAACATTATACTGAACCTGTGACAATAATGCCTGAACCTCAACACCTATCAGTTGATGTGTATAGACATGAAAAGTGAAGGCATTTACAATGTATCAACCATAATGCTATACAGTATATGACCAGTATATGACTGATGTTAAAGCTGCTGAATGAATAATACAACACACATTATATTAAAACACATTCCAATCAGAATAATACATGTATCAGTTAATAGATCACATTTGATCAAATGCCACTATTGTTCCAGCAGGTGGAGCTACAATGTAACAACATACAGCATTGTGACTCACAGTTCTATATTAGAATTCCATGAGTTCCATTCTGATGGTTGTTATGGTGACCAGGTGATCTCAGCCTCACTCTTCTTCAACACGATCACCTGTTCAACACAGAAGTAGTTCATCAGTGTGGCCATGTATTTACTTATCCAATACAGAACCACTTAGAAATGATAATCATATCAGATGATTTACTAGTCAATACTGTGCTACTTAGAATCAGATCAAAATCTCTTCCAATGGGGCTCCTGCTTTTGTCCAGTTCTCCCTTATCAATACCAGGGCATTTACCATTTATCAATACCAGGGCTATTTACTATTTATCAATACCTGGGCTATTTACTCCTTATCAATACCAGGGCAAATGACTAATTATCAATACCAGGGCTATTTAACATTTATCAATACCTAGGTTATTTACTCCTTATCAATACCAGGGCTATTTACTAATTATCAATACCAGGGCCATTTACTATTTATGAATATCAGGACTATTTACTATTCATCAATACCAGGGCTATTAACTATTTATCAATACCAGGGAGTACAGTTATCAACACTTTTAGACATGACTCAGTCAGAGCTAGTTATCAACACTTTAAGACATGACTCAGTCAGAGCTAGTTATCAACACTACAACATGACTCGGTCAGAGCTACTGCAGTGTTGTCAGTCCTTGTAATATAATTCTGATTATATTTTTTAACCCCTCCACCACCCCTCTTCAACAATATATATATAATATAATATAGCATTCTGTTGGTGGCTAGAATTTTATATAAGAATTTAAATTGAAAAACTCTAAGTGCTGAATCAAGTGTAGTTTTTTGTACCAGTTGATAAACCATGTGCCATGGAATTGGTACATTGAACATCTCCTCCCATTTAATTTGCAACCTGTATGGTGTAGCTGTCTACATTTTTGTCCTCAGATGAAACTGCTATATTTTTCTTTTTATGCCAGTTCCTTTCAGCCAATTTGTATCTTTAATATATGGCAGGCAAACAAGTTCCCTCCCTTTTCTGTGATTTCTGTAAACTGTGATTGGACCATTAGTAAGTCAGTCAACTGTGATAGGACCATTAGTAAGTCAACTGTGATAGGATCATTAGTAAGTCAGTCAACTGTGATAGGACCATTAGTAAGTCAACTGTGATAGGACCATTAGTAAGTCATTTAAATGTGATAGGACCATTAGTAAGTCAACTGTGATAGGACCATTAGTAAGTCAACTGTGATAGGACCATTAGTAAGTCAGTCAACTGTGATAGGACCAAAGAGTTAATCAATGTGATTTTCCCATCAATAGACAAGTATTTACCTCTCCATGGTTGCAGAATTGTATCTATTTTTGCAAACTATCGATTGAAATTAATTGTGGTAAGTTCATTTATATTTTTATAGATGTGAATACCAAGTATGTCTACTTCACCACCCGCCTATTTCATTGGTAAACTACAAGGTAGTGTAAACACTGTATTTTTTAATGATCCAATACATAATACTTGTCATAATTAGGTTTTAGTCCAGAGAGGCTAGAAAAGTGACTGAGATCTTCAATGAGACTGTGCAAAGATCCAGACTAGAGTCATCAACATACATTGAGACTGTGCAGGGATCCAGATTGCAGACTAGAATAATCAACATACATTGACACTTTAGTTTTTATTCCCTGGATTTCCCTTGTTGTTCTTGTTGGATCTCATTTTAATAGCATTTCAATGGCCAAAATAATATAATTCTGATTTACAAATGAGGCGATCCTGTATAAACTCAGGTTCTCACCTTGAGCCCTGCTCCTGCAGCCTTTCACCAGCAGTATGATGGTCACCAGCAGGTAGGGAGACCCCACCAGTAGACTACACAGCAGCCTGGGTAGAAACATGGACGACCCTGGGACTGCTGGAGATGGAACTGCAGCTCGAGAAAGAAAAAAATGTAAAACAACACTGGAGATGGTGCTGGGTAGAGACATGGACAACACTGGAGATGGTGCTGGGTAGAGACATGGACAACACTGGAGATGGTGATGGAGAGAGACATGGACAACACTGGAGATGGTGATGGGTAGAGACATGGACAACACTGGAGATGGTGCTGGAGAGAGACATGGACAATACTGGAGATGGTGCTGGAGAGAGACATGGACAACACTGGAGATGGTGATGGAGAGAGACATGGACAACACTGGAGATGGTGATGGAGAGAGACATGGACAACACTGGAGATGGTGCTGGAGAGAGACATGGACAACACTGGAGTTGGTGATGGAGAGAGACATGGACAACACTGGAGATGGTGCTGGAGAGAGACATGGACAACACTGGAGATGGTGATGGAGAGAGACATGGACAACACTGGAGATGGTGATGGAGAGAGACATGGACAACACTGGAGATGGTGATGGAGAGAGATATGGACAACACTGGAGATGGTGATGGAGAGAGACATGAACAACACTGGAGATGGTGATGGAGAGAGACATGGACAACACTGGAGATGGTGATGGAGAGAGACATGGACAACACTGGAGATGGTGATGGGTAGAGACATGGACAACACTGGAGATGGTGATGGGTAGAGACATGGACAACACTGGAGATGGTGATGGGTAGAGACATGGACAACACTGGAGATGGTGATGGAGAGAGACATGGACAACACTGGAGATGGTGATGGAGAGAGACATGGACAACACTGGAGATGGTGATGGAGAGAGACATGGACAACACTGGAGATGGTGCTGGAGAGAGACATGGACAACACTGGGACTGCTGGAGGGAGACATGGACAACACTGGAGATGGTGATGGGTAGAGACATGGACAACACTGGAGATGGTGATGGGTAGAGACATGGACAACACTGGAGATGGTGATGGGTAGAGACATGGACAACACTGGAGATGGTGATGGAGAGAGACATGGACAACACTGGAGATGGTGATGGAGAGAGACATGGACAACACTGGAGATGGTGATGGAGAGAGACATGGACAACACTGGAGATGGTGATGGAGAGAGACATGGACAACACTGGAGATGGTGATGGAGAGAGACATGGACAACACTGGAGATGGTGATGGGTAGAGACATGGACAACACTGGAGATGGTGATGGAGAGAGACATGGACAACACTGGAGATTGTGCTGGAGAGAGACATGGACAACACTGGAGATGGTGCTGGAGGGAGACATGGACAACACTGGAGATGGTGATGGAGAGAGACATGGACAACACTGGAGATGGTGCTGGAGAGAGACATGGACAACACTGGAGATGGTGATGGAGAGAGACATGGACAACACTGGAGATGGTGCTGGAGAGAGACATGGACAACACTGGATATGGTGCTGGAGGGAGACATGGACAACACTGGATATGGTGATGGGTAGAGACATGGACAACACTGGAGATGGTGATGGGCAGAGACATGGACAACACTGGAGATGGTGCTGGAGAGAGACATGGACAACACTGGATATTGTGCTGGAGGGAGACATGGACAACACTGGATATGGTGCTGGAGAGAGACATGGACAACACTGGAGATGGTGATGGGTAGAGACATGGACATCACTGGAGATGGTGATGGGTAGAGACATGGACAACACTGGAGATGGTGCTGTAGAGAGACATGGACATCACTGGAGATGGTGATGGGTAGAGACATGGACAACACTGGAGATGGTGATGGAGAGACATGGACAACACTGGAGATGGTGATGGAGAGAGACATGGACAACACTGGAGATGGTGATGGGTAGAGACATGGACAACACTGGAGAGGGTGATGGAGAGACATGGACAACACTGGAGATGGTGATGGAGAGAGACATGGACAACACTGGAGATGGTGATGGAGAGAGACATGGACAACACTGGAGATGGTGATGGGTAGAGACATGGACAACACTGGAGATGGTGATGGAGAGAGACATGGACAACACTGGAGATGGTGCTGGAGAGAGACATGGACATCACTGGAGATGGTGATGGGTAGAGACATGGACAACACTGGAGATGGTGATGGAGAGACATGGACAACACTGGAGATGGTGATGGAGAGAGACATGGACAACACTGGAGATGGTGATGGGTAGAGACATGGACAACACTGGAGATGGTGATGGAGAGAGACATGGACAACACTGGAGATGGTGATGGGTAGAGACATGGACAACACTGGAGATGGTGCTGGAGAGAGACATGGACAACACTGGAGATGGTGATGGGTAGAGACATGGACAACACTGGAGATGGTGCTGGAGGGAGACATGGACAACACTGGAGATGGTGATGGAGAGAGACATGGACAACACTGGAGATGGTGCTGGAGAGAGACATGGACAACACTGGAGATGGTGATGGAGAGAGACATGGACAACACTGGAGATGGTGCTGGAGAGAGACATGGACAACACTCTAGATGGCGATGGGTAGAGACATGGACAACACTGGAGATGGTGATGGGTAGAGACATGGACAACACTGGAGATGGTGCTGGAGAGAGACATGGACAACACTGGATATTGTGCTGGTGGGAGACATGGACAACACTGGATATGGTGCTGGAGAGAGACATGGACAACACTGGAGATGGTGATGGGTAGAGACATGGACAACACTGGAGATGGTGATGGGTAGAGACATGGACAACACTGGAGATGGTGCTGTAGAGAGACATGGACATCACTGGAGATGGTGATGGGTAGAGACATGGACAACACTGGAGATGGTGATGGAGAGACATGGACAACACTGGAGATGGTGATGGAGAGAGACATGGACAACACTGGAGATGGTGATGGGTAGAGACATGGACAACACTGGAGAGGGTGATGGAGAGACATGGACAACACTCTAGATGGCGATGGGTAGAGACATGGACAACACTGGAGATGGTGATGGGTAGAGACATGGACAACACTGGAGATGGTGATGGAGAGAGACATGGACAACACTGGAGATGGTGATGGAGAGAGACATGGACAACACTGGAGATGGTGATGGGTAGAGACATGGACAACACTGGAGATGGTGATGGAGAGAGACATGGACAACACTGGAGATGGTGCTGGAGAGAGACATGGACATCACTGGAGATGGTGATGGGTAGAGACATGGACAACACTGGAGATGGTGATGGAGAGACATGGACAACACTGGAGATGGTGATGGAGAGAGACATGGACAACACTGGAGATGGTGATGGGTAGAGACATGGACAACACTGGAGATGGTGATGGAGAGAGACATGGACAACACTGGAGATGGTGATGGGTAGAGACATGGACAACACTGGAGATGGTGATGGAGAGAGACATGGACAACACTGGAGATGGTGATGGGTAGAGACATGGACAACACTGGAGATGGTGCTGGAGAGAGACATGGACAACACTGGAGATGGTGATGGGTAGAGACATGGACAACACTGGAGATGGTGCTGGAGAGAGACATGGACAACACTGGAGATGGTGATGGGTAGAGACATGGACAACACTGGAGATGGTGATGGAGAGAGACATGGACAACACTGGAGATGGTGATGGGTAGAGACATGGACAACACTGGAGATGGTGCTGGAGAGAGACATGGACAACACTGGAGATGGTGATGGGTAGAGACATGGACAACACTGGAGATGGTGATGGAGAGAGACATGGACAACACTGGAGATGGTGATGGAGAGAGACATGGACAACACTGGAGATGGTGATGGGTAGAGACATGGACAACACTGGAGATGGTGCTGGAGAGAGACATGGACAACACTGGAGATGGTGATGGGTAGAGACATGGACAACACTGGAGATGGTGATGGAGAGAGACATGGACAACACTGGAGATGGTGATGGAGAGAGACATCGACAACACTGGAGATGGTGATGGGTAGAGACATGGACAACACTGGAGATGGTGATGGAGAGAGACATGGGCAACACTGGAGATGGTGATGGGTAGAGACATGGACAACACTGGAGATGGTGATGGAGAGAGACATGGGCAACACTGGAGATGGTGATGGAGAGAGACATGGACAACACTGGAGATGGTGATGGGTAGAGACATGGACAACACTGGAGATGGTGATGGGTAGAGACATGGACAACACTGGAGATGGTGATGGAGAGAGACATGGACAACACTGGAGATGGTGCTGGAGAGAGACATGGACAACACTGGAGATGGTGATGGGTAGAGACATGGACAACACTGGAGATGGTGATGGAGAGAGACATGGACAACACTGGAGATGGTGATGGAGAGAGACATGGACAACACTGGAGATGGTGATGGGTAGAGACATGGACAACACTGGAGATGGTGCTGTAGAGAGACATGGACATCACTGGAGATGGTGATGGGTAGAGACATGGACAACACTGGAGATGGTGATGGAGAGACATGGACAACACTGGAGATGGTGATGGAGAGAGACATGGACAACACTGGAGATGGTGATGGGTAGAGACATGGACAACACTGGAGAGGGTGATGGAGAGACATGGACAACACTGGAGATGGTGATGGGTAGAGACATGGACAACACTGGAGATGGTGATGGGTAGAGACATGGACAACACTGGAGATGGTGATGGAGAGAGACATGGACAACACTGGAGATGGTGATGGAGAGAGACATGGACAACACTGGAGATGGTGATGGGTAGAGACATGGACAACACTGGAGATGGTGATGGAGAGAGACATGGACAACACTGGAGATGGTGCTGGAGAGAGACATGGACATCACTGGAGATGGTGATGGGTAGAGACATGGACAACACTGGAGATGGTGATGGAGAGACATGGACAACACTGGAGATGGTGATGGAGAGAGACATGGACAACACTGGAGATGGTGATGGGTAGAGACATGGACAACACTGGAGATGGTGATGGAGAGAGACATGGACAACACTGGAGATGGTGATGGAGAGAGACATGGACAACACTGGAGATGGTGATGGGTAGAGACATGGACAACACTGGAGATGGTGATGGAGAGAGACATGGACAACACTGGAGATGGTGCTGGAGAGAGACATGGACATCACTGGAGATGGTGATGGGTAGAGACATGGACAACACTGGAGATGGTGATGGAGAGACATGGACAACACTGGAGATGGTGATGGAGAGAGACATGGACAACACTGGAGATGGTGATGGGTAGAGACATGGACAACACTGGAGATGGTGATGGAGAGAGACATGGACAACACTGGAGATGGTGATGGGTAGAGACATGGACAACACTGGAGATGGTGATGGAGAGAGACATGGACAACACTGGAGATGGTGATGGGTAGAGACATGGACAACACTGGAGATGGTGCTGGAGAGAGACATGGACAACACTGGAGATGGTGATGGGTAGGGACATGGACAACACTGGAGATGGTGCTGGAGAGAGACATGGACAACACTGGAGATGGTGATGGGTAGAGACATGGACAACACTGGAGATGGTGATGGAGAGAGACATGGACAACACTGGAGATGGTGATGGGTAGAGACATGGACAACACTGGAGATGGTGCTGGAGAGAGACATGGACAACACTGGAGATGGTGATGGGTAGAGACATGGACAACACTGGAGATGGTGATGGAGAGAGACATGGACAACACTGGAGATGGTGATGGAGAGAGACATGGACAACACTGGAGATGGTGATGGGTATAGACATGGACAACACTGGAGATGGTGCTGGAGAGAGACATGGACAACACTGGAGATGGTGATGGGTAGAGACATGGACAACACTGGAGATGGTGATGGAGAGAGACATGGACAACACTGGAGATGGTGATGGGTAGAGACATGGACAACACTGGAGATGGTGATGGAGAGAGACATCGACAACACTGGAGATGGTGATGGGTAGAGACATGGACAACACTGGAGATGGTGATGGAGAGAGACATGGGCAACACTGGAGATGGTGATGGGTAGAGACATGGACAACACTGGAGATGGTGATGGAGAGAGACATGGGCAACACTGGAGATGATGATGGAGAGAGACATGGACAACACTGGAGATGGTGATGGGTAGAGACATGGACAACACTGGAGATGGTGATGGGTAGAGACATGGACAACACTGGAGATGGTGATGGAGAGAGACATGGACAACACTGGAGATGGTGCTGGAGAGAGACATGGACAACACTGGAGATGGTGCTGGAGGGAGACATGGACAACAATGGGACTGCTGGAGGGAGACATGGACAACACTGGAGATGGTGATGGGTAGAGACATGGACAACACTGGAGATGGTGATGGGTAGAGACATGGACAACACTGGAGATGGTGATGGGTAGAGACATGGACAACACTGGAGATGGTGATGGAGAGAGACATGGACAACACTGGAGATGGTGATGGAGAGAGACATGGACAACACTGGAGATGGTGATGGAGAGAGACATGGACAACACTGGAGATGGTGCTGGAGAGAGACATGGACAACACTGGAGATGGTGATGGAGAGAGACATGGACAACACTGGAGATGGTGCTGGAGAGAGACATGGACAACACTGGATATGGTGCTGGAGGGAGACATGGACAACACTGGAGATGGTGATGGGTAGAGACATGGACAACACTGGAGATGGTGATGGAGAGAGACATGGACAACACTGGAGATGGTGCTGGAGAGAGACATGGACAACACTGGAGATGGTGCTGGAGGGAGACATGGACAACACTGGAGATGGTGATGGAGAGAGACATGGACAACACTGGAGATGGTGCTGGAGAGAGACATGGACAACACTGGAGATGGTGATGGAGAGAGACATGGACAACACTGGAGATGGTGCTGGAGAGAGACATGGACAACACTGGATATGGTGCTGGAGGGAGACATGGACAACACTGGATATGGTGATGGGTAGAGACATGGACAACACTGGAGATGGTGATGGGCAGAGACATGGACAACACTGGAGATGGTGCTGGGCAGAGACATGGACAACACTGGAGATGGTGCTGGAAAGAGACATGGACAACACTGGATATTGTGCTGGAGGGAGACATGGACAACACTGGATATGGTGCTGGAGAGAGACATGGACAACACTGGAGATGGTGATGGGTAGAGACATGGACAACACTGGAGATGGTGATGGAGAGAGACATGGACAACACTGGAGATGGTGCTGGAGAGAGACATGGACATCACTGGAGATGGTGATGGGTAGAGACATGGACAACACTGGAGATGGTGATGGAGAGACATGGACAACACTGGAGATGGTGATGGAGAGAGACATGGACACACTGGAGATGGTGATGGGTAGAGACATGGACAACACTGGAGATGGTGATGGAGAGACATGGACAACACTGGAGATGGTGATGGGTAGAGACATGGACAACACTGGAGATGGTGATGGGTAGAGACATGGACAACACTGGAGATGGTGCTGTAGAGAGACATGGACATCACTGGAGATGGTGATGGGTAGAGACATGGACAACACTGGAGATGGTGATGGAGAGACATGGACAACACTGGAGATGGTGACGGAGAGAGACATGGACAACACTGGAGATGGTGATGGGTAGAGACATGGACAACACTGGAGAGGGTGATGGAGAGACATGGACAACACTGGAGATGGTGATGGGTAGAGACATGGACAACACTGGAGATGGTGATGGGTAGAGACATGGACAACACTGGAGATGGTGATGGAGAGAGACATGGACAACACTGGAGATGGTGATGGAGAGAGACATGGACAACACTGGAGATGGTGATGGGTAGAGACATGGACAACACTGGAGATGGTGATGGAGAGAGACATGGACAACACTGGAGATGGTGCTGGAGAGAGACATGGACATCACTGGAGATGGTGATGGGTAGAGACATGGACAACACTGGAGATGGTGATGGAGAGACATGGACAACACTGGAGATGGTGATGGAGAGAGACATGGACACACTGGAGATGGTGATGGGTAGAGACATGGACAACACTGGAGATGGTGATGGAGAGACATGGACAACACTGGAGATGGTGATGGGTAGAGACATGGACAACACTGGAGATGGTGATGGGTAGAGACATGGACAACACTGGAGATGGTGATGGAGAGAGACATGGACAACACTGGAGATGGTGATGGGTAGAGACATGGACAACACTGGAGATGGTGATGGGTAGAGACATGGACAACACTGGAGATGGTGCTGGAGGGAGACATGGACAACACTGGAGATGGTGATGGAGAGAGACATGGACAACACTGGAGATGGTGCTGGAGAGAGACATGGACAACACTGGAGATGGTGATGGAGAGAGACATGGACAACACTGGAGATGGTGCTGGAGAGAGACATGGACAACACTGGATATGGTGCTGGAGGGAGACATGGACAACACTGGATATGGTGATGGGTAGAGACATGGACAACACTGGAGATGGTGATGGGCAGAGACATGGACAACACTGGAGATGGTGCTGGAGAGAGAAGTGGACAACACTGGATATTGTGCTGGAGGGAGACATGGACAACACTGGATATGGTGCTGGAGAGAGACATGGACAACACTGGAGATGGTGATGGGTAGAGACATGGACAACACTGGAGATGGTGATGGGTAGAGACATGGACAACACTGGAGATGGTGCTGGAGAGAGACATGGACAACACTGGAGATGGTGATGGGTAGAGACATGGACAACACTGGAGATGGTGATGGAGAGACATGGACAACACTGGAGATGGTGACGGAGAGAGACATGGACAACACTGGAGATGGTGATGGGTAGAGACATGGACAACACTGGAGAGGGTGATGGAGAGACATGGACAACACTGGAGATGGTGATGGGTAGAGACATGGACAACACTGGAGATGGTGATGGGTAGAGACATGGACAACACTGGAGATGGTGATGGAGAGAGACATGGACAACACTGGAGATGGTGATGGAGAGAGACATGGACAACACTGGAGATGGTGATGGGTAGAGACATGGACAACACTGGAGATGGTGATGGAGAGAGACATGGACAACACTGGAGATGGTGCTGGAGAGAGACATGGACATCACTGGAGATGGTGATGGGTAGAGACATGGACAACACTGGAGATGGTGATGGAGAGACATGGACAACACTGGAGATGGTGATGGAGAGAGACATGGACACACTGGAGATGGTGATGGGTAGAGACATGGACAACACTGGAGATGGTGATGGAGAGAGACATGGAAAACACTGGAGATGGTGCTGGAGAGAGACATGGACAACACTGGAGATGGTGATGGGTAGAGACATGGACAACACTGGAGATGGTGATGGAGAGAGACATGGACAACACTGGAGATGGTGATGGGTAGAGACATGGACAACACTGGAGATGGTGATGGGTAGAGACATGGACAACACTGGAGATGGTGCTGGAGGGAGACATGGACAACACTGGAGATGGTGATGGAGAGAGACATGGACAACACTGGAGATGGTGCTGGAGAGAGACATGGACAACACTGGGGATGGTGATGGAGAGAGACATGGACAACACTGGAGATGGTGCTGGAGAGAGACATGGACAACACTGGATATGGTGCTGGAGGGAGACATGGACAACACTGGATATGGTGATGGGTAGAGACATGGACAACACTGGAGATGGTGATGGGCAGAGACATGGACAACACTGGAGATGGTGCTGGAGAGAGACATGGACAACACTGGATATTGTGCTGGAGGGAGACATGGACAACACTGGATATGGTGCTGGAGAGAGACATGGACAACACATGGAGATGGTGATGGGTAGAGACATGGACAACACTGGAGATGGTGATGGGTAGAGACATGGACAACACTGGAGATGGTGCTGTAGAGAGACATGGACATCACTGGAGATGGTGATGGGTAGAGACATGGACAACACTGGAGATGGTGATGGAGAGACATGGACAACACTGGAGATGGTGATGGAGAGAGACATGGACAACACTGGAGATGGTGATGGGTAGAGACATGGACAACACTGGAGAGGGTGATGGAGAGACATGGACAACACTGGAGATGGTGATGGGTAGAGACATGGACAACACTGGAGATGGTGATGGGTAGAGACATGGACAACACTGGAGATGGTGATGGAGAGAGACATGGACAACACTGGAGATGGTGCTGGAGAGAGACATGGACAACACTGGAGATGGTGCTGGAGAGAGACATGGACAACACTGGGACTGCTGGAGGGAGACATGGACAACACTGGAGATGGTGATGGGTAGAGACATGGACAACACTGGAGATGGTGATGGGTAGAGACATGGACAACACTGGAGATGGTGATGGGTAGAGACATGGACAACACTGGAGATGGTGATGGAGAGAGACATGGACAACACTGGAGATGGTGATGGAGAGAGACATGGACAACACTGGAGATGGTGATGGAGAGAGACATGGACAACACTGGAGATGGTGATGGGTAGAGACATGGACAACACTGGAGATGGTGATGGAGAGAGACATGGACAACACTGGAGATTGTGCTGGAGAGAGACATGGACAACACTGGAGATGGTGCTGGAGGGAGACATGGACAACACTGGAGATGGTGATGGAGAGAGACATGGACAACACTGGAGATGGTGCTGGAGAGAGACATGGACAACACTGGAGATGGTGATGGAGAGAGACATGGACAACACTGGAGATGGTGCTGGAGAGAGACATGGACAACACTGGATATGGTGCTGGAGGGAGACATGGACAACACTGGAGATGGTGATGGGTAGAGACATGGACAACACTGGAGATGGTGATGGAGAGAGACATGGACAACACTGGAGATTGTGCTGGAGAGAGACATGGACAACACTGGATATGGTGCTGGAGAGAGACATGGACAACACTGGAGATGGTGATGGGTAGAGACATGGACAACACTGGAGATGGTGATGGGTAGAGACATGGACAACACTGGAGATGGTGCTGTAGAGAGACATGGACATCACTGGAGATGGTGATGGGTAGAGACATGGACAACACTGGAGATGGTGATGGAGAGACATGGACAACACTGGAGATGGTGATGGAGAGAGACATGGACAACACTGGAGAGGGTGATGGAGAGACATGGACAACACTGGAGATGGTGATGGGTAGAGACATGGACAACACTGGAGATGGTGATGGGTAGAGACATGGACAACACTGGAGATGGTGATGAAGAGAGACATGGACAACACTGGAGATGGTGATGGAGAGAGACATGGACAACACTGGAGATGGTGCTGGAGAGAGACATGGACAACACTGGATATTGTGCTGGAGGGAGACATGGACAACACTGGATATGGTGCTGGAGAGAGACATGGACAACACTGGAGATGGTGATGGGTAGAGACATGGACAACACTGGAGATGGTGATGGGTAGAGACATGGACAACACTGGAGATGGTGCTGTAGAGAGACATGGACATCACTGGAGATGGTGATGGGTAGAGACATGGACAACACTGGAGATGGTGATGGAGAGACATGGACAACACTGGAGATGGTGATGGAGAGAGACATGGACAACACTGGAGAGGGTGATGGAGAGACATGGACAACACTGGAGATGGTGATGGGTAGAGACATGGACAACACTGGAGATGGTGATGGGTAGAGACATGGACAACACTGGAGATGGTGATGAAGAGAGACATGGACAACACTGGAGATGGTGATGGAGAGAGACATGGACAACACTGGAGATGGTGATGGGTAGAGACATGGACAACACTGGAGATGGTGATGGAGAGAGACATGGACAACACTGGAGATGGTGCTGGAGAGAGACATGGACATCACTGGAGATGGTGATGGGTAGAGACATGGACAACACTGGAGATGGTGATGGAGAGACATGGACAACACTGGAGATGGTGATGGAGAGAGACATGGACACACTGGAGATGTCGATGGGTAGAGACATGGACAACACTGGAGATGGTGATGGAGAGAGACATGGAAAACACTGGAGATGGTGCTGGAGAGAGACATGGACAACACTGGAGATGGTGATGGGTAGAGACATGGACAACACTGGAGATGGTGATGGAGAGAGACATGGACAACACTGGAGATGGTGATGGGTAGAGACATGGACAACACTGGAGATGGTGATGGGTAGAGACATGGACAACACTGGAGATGGTGCTGGAGGGAGACATGGACAACACTGGAGATGGTGATGGGTAGAGACATGGACAACACTGGAGATGGTGATGGAGAGAGACATGGACAACACTGGAGATGGTGCTGGAGAGAGACATGGACATCACTGGAGATGGTGATGGGTAGAGACATGGACAACACTGGAGATGGTGATGGAGAGACATGGACAACACTGGAGATGGTGATGGAGAGAGACATGGACACACTGGAGATGGTGATGGGTAGAGACATGGACAACACTGGAGATGGTGATGGAGAGAGACATGGAAAACACTGGAGATGGTGCTGGAGAGAGACATGGACAACACTGGAGATGGTGATGGGTAGAGACATGGACAACACTGGAGATGGTGATGGAGAGAGACATGGACAACACTGGAGATGGTGATGGGTAGAGACATGGACAACACTGGAGATGGTGATGGGTAGAGACATGGACAACACTGGAGATGGTGCTGGAGGGAGACATGGACAACACTGGAGATGGTGATGGAGAGAGACATGGACAACACTGGAGATGGTGCTGGAGAGAGACATGGACAACACTGGAGATGGTGATGGAGAGAGACATGGACAACACTGGAGATGGTGCTGGAGAGAGACATGGACAACACTGGATATGGTGCTGGAGGGAGACATGGACAACACTGGAGATGGTGCTGGTAGAGACAATGACAACACTGGAGATGGTGATGGGCAGAGACATGGACAACACTGGAGATGGTGCTGGAGAGAGAAATGGACAACACTGGATATTGTGCTGGAGGGAGACATGGACAACACTGGATATGGTGCTGGAGAGAGACATGGACAACACTGGAGATGGTGATGGGTAGAGACATGGACAACACTGGAGATGGTGATGGGTAGAGACATGGACAACACTGGAGATGGTGCTGTAGAGAGACATGGACATCACTGGAGATGGTGATGGGTAGAGACATGGACAACACTGGAGATGGTGATGGAGAGACATGGACAACACTGGAGATGGTGATGGAGAGAGACATGGACAACACTGGAGATGGTGATGGGTAGAGACATGGACAACACTGGAGAGGGTGATGGAGAGACATGGACAACACTGGAGATGGTGATGGGTAGAGACATGGACAACACTGGAGATGGTGATGGGTAGAGACATGGACAACACTGGAGATGGTGATGGAGAGAGACATGGAAAACACTGGAGATGGTGCTGGAGAGAGACATGGACAACACTGGAGATGGTGATGGGTAGAGACATGGACAACACTGGAGATGGTGATGGAGAGAGACATGGACAACACTGGAGATGGTGATGGGTAGAGACATGGACAACACTGGAGATGGTGATGGGTAGAGACATGGACAACACTGGAGATGGTGCTGGAGGGAGACATGGACAACACTGGAGATGGTGATGGAGAGAGACATGGACAACACTGGAGATGGTGCTGGAGAGAGACATGGACAACACTGGGGATGGTGATGGAGAGAGACATGGACAACACTGGAGATGGTGCTGGAGAGAGACATGGACAACACTGGATATGGTGCTGGAGGGAGACATGGACAACACTGGATATGGTGATGGGTAGAGACATGGACAACACTGGAGATGGTGATGGGCAGAGACATGGACAACACTGGAGATGGTGCTGGAGAGAGACATGGACAACACTGGATATTGTGCTGGAGGGAGACATGGACAACACTGGATATGGTGCTGGAGAGAGACATGGACAACACATGGAGATGGTGATGGGTAGAGACATGGACAACACTGGAGATGGTGATGGGTAGAGACATGGACAACACTGGAGATGGTGCTGTAGAGAGACATGGACATCACTGGAGATGGTGATGGGTAGAGACATGGACAACACTGGAGATGGTGATGGAGAGACATGGACAACACTGGAGATGGTGATGGAGAGAGACATGGACAACACTGGAGATGGTGATGGGTAGAGACATGGACAACACTGGAGAGGGTGATGGAGAGACATGGACAACACTGGAGATGGTGATGGGTAGAGACATGGACAACACTGGAGATGGTGATGGGTAGAGACATGGACAACACTGGAGATGGTGATGGAGAGAGACATGGACAACACTGGAGATGGTGCTGGAGAGAGACATGGACAACACTGGAGATGGTGCTGGAGAGAGACATGGACAACACTGGGACTGCTGGAGGGAGACATGGACAACACTGGAGATGGTGATGGGTAGAGACATGGACAACACTGGAGATGGTGATGGGTAGAGACATGGACAACACTGGAGATGGTGATGGGTAGAGACATGGACAACACTGGAGATGGTGATGGAGAGAGACATGGACAACACTGGAGATGGTGATGGAGAGAGACATGGACAACACTGGAGATGGTGATGGAGAGAGACATGGACAACACTGGAGATGGTGATGGGTAGAGACATGGACAACACTGGAGATGGTGATGGAGAGAGACATGGACAACACTGGAGATTGTGCTGGAGAGAGACATGGACAACACTGGAGATGGTGCTGGAGGGAGACATGGACAACACTGGAGATGGTGATGGAGAGAGACATGGACAACACTGGAGATGGTGCTGGAGAGAGACATGGACAACACTGGAGATGGTGATGGAGAGAGACATGGACAACACTGGAGATGGTGCTGGAGAGAGACATGGACAACACTGGATATGGTGCTGGAGGGAGACATGGACAACACTGGAGATGGTGATGGGTAGAGACATGGACAACACTGGAGATGGTGATGGAGAGAGACATGGACAACACTGGAGATTGTGCTGGAGAGAGACATGGACAACACTGGATATGGTGCTGGAGAGAGACATGGACAACACTGGAGATGGTGATGGGTAGAGACATGGACAACACTGGAGATGGTGATGGGTAGAGACATGGACAACACTGGAGATGGTGCTGTAGAGAGACATGGACATCACTGGAGATGGTGATGGGTAGAGACATGGACAACACTGGAGATGGTGATGGAGAGACATGGACAACACTGGAGATGGTGATGGAGAGAGACATGGACAACACTGGAGATGGTGATGGGTAGAGACATGGACAACACTGGAGAGGGTGATGGAGAGACATGGACAACACTGGAGATGGTGATGGGTAGAGACATGGACAACACTGGAGATGGTGATGGGTAGAGACATGGACAACACTGGAGATGGTGATGGAGAGAGACATGGAAAACACTGGAGATGGTGCTGGAGAGAGACATGGACAACACTGGAGATGGTGATGGGTAGAGACATGGACAACACTGGAGATGGTGATGGAGAGAGACATGGACAACACTGGAGATGGTGATGGGTAGAGACATGGACAACACTGGAGATGGTGATGGGTAGAGACATGGACAACACTGGAGATGGTGCTGGAGGGAGACATGGACAACACTGGAGATGGTGATGGAGAGAGACATGGACAACACTGGAGATGGTGCTGGAGAGAGACATGGACAACACTGGGGATGGTGATGGAGAGAGACATGGACAACACTGGAGATGGTGCTGGAGAGAGACATGGACAACACTGGATATGGTGCTGGAGGGAGACATGGACAACACTGGATATGGTGATGGGTAGAGACATGGACAACACTGGAGATGGTGATGGGCAGAGACATGGACAACACTGGAGATGGTGCTGGAGAGAGACATGGACAACACTGGATATTGTGCTGGAGGGAGACATGGACAACACTGGATATGGTGCTGGAGAGAGACATGGACAACACATGGAGATGGTGATGGGTAGAGACATGGACAACACTGGAGATGGTGATGGGTAGAGACATGGACAACACTGGAGATGGTGCTGTAGAGAGACATGGACATCACTGGAGATGGTGATGGGTAGAGACATGGACAACACTGGAGATGGTGATGGAGAGACATGGACAACACTGGAGATGGTGATGGAGAGAGACATGGACAACACTGGAGATGGTGATGGGTAGAGACATGGACAACACTGGAGAGGGTGATGGAGAGACATGGACAACACTGGAGATGGTGATGGGTAGAGACATGGACAACACTGGAGATGGTGATGGGTAGAGACATGGACAACACTGGAGATGGTGATGGAGAGAGACATGGACAACACTGGAGATGGTGCTGGAGAGAGACATGGACAACACTGGAGATGGTGCTGGAGAGAGACATGGACAACACTGGGACTGCTGGAGGGAGACATGGACAACACTGGAGATGGTGATGGGTAGAGACATGGACAACACTGGAGATGGTGATGGGTAGAGACATGGACAACACTGGAGATGGTGATGGGTAGAGACATGGACAACACTGGAGATGGTGATGGAGAGAGACATGGACAACACTGGAGATGGTGATGGAGAGAGACATGGACAACACTGGAGATGGTGATGGAGAGAGACATGGACAACACTGGAGATGGTGATGGGTAGAGACATGGACAACACTGGAGATGGTGATGGAGAGAGACATGGACAACACTGGAGATTGTGCTGGAGAGAGACATGGACAACACTGGAGATGGTGCTGGAGGGAGACATGGACAACACTGGAGATGGTGATGGAGAGAGACATGGACAACACTGGAGATGGTGCTGGAGAGAGACATGGACAACACTGGAGATGGTGATGGAGAGAGACATGGACAACACTGGAGATGGTGCTGGAGAGAGACATGGACAACACTGGATATGGTGCTGGAGGGAGACATGGACAACACTGGAGATGGTGATGGGTAGAGACATGGACAACACTGGAGATGGTGATGGAGAGAGACATGGACAACACTGGAGATTGTGCTGGAGAGAGACATGGACAACACTGGATATGGTGCTGGAGAGAGACATGGACAACACTGGAGATGGTGATGGGTAGAGACATGGACAACACTGGAGATGGTGATGGGTAGAGACATGGACAACACTGGAGATGGTGCTGTAGAGAGACATGGACATCACTGGAGATGGTGATGGGTAGAGACATGGACAACACTGGAGATGGTGATGGAGAGACATGGACAACACTGGAGATGGTGATGGAGAGAGACATGGACAACACTGGAGAGGGTGATGGAGAGACATGGACAACACTGGAGATGGTGATGGGTAGAGACATGGACAACACTGGAGATGGTGATGGGTAGAGACATGGACAACACTGGAGATGGTGATGAAGAGAGACATGGACAACACTGGAGATGGTGATGGAGAGAGACATGGACAACACTGGAGATGGTGCTGGAGAGAGACATGGACAACACTGGATATTGTGCTGGAGGGAGACATGGACAACACTGGATATGGTGCTGGAGAGAGACATGGACAACACTGGAGATGGTGATGGGTAGAGACATGGACAACACTGGAGATGGTGATGGGTAGAGACATGGACAACACTGGAGATGGTGCTGTAGAGAGACATGGACATCACTGGAGATGGTGATGGGTAGAGACATGGACAACACTGGAGATGGTGATGGAGAGACATGGACAACACTGGAGATGGTGATGGAGAGAGACATGGACAACACTGGAGAGGGTGATGGAGAGACATGGACAACACTGGAGATGGTGATGGGTAGAGACATGGACAACACTGGAGATGGTGATGGGTAGAGACATGGACAACACTGGAGATGGTGATGAAGAGAGACATGGACAACACTGGAGATGGTGATGGAGAGAGACATGGACAACACTGGAGATGGTGATGGGTAGAGACATGGACAACACTGGAGATGGTGATGGAGAGAGACATGGACAACACTGGAGATGGTGCTGGAGAGAGACATGGACATCACTGGAGATGGTGATGGGTAGAGACATGGACAACACTGGAGATGGTGATGGAGAGACATGGACAACACTGGAGATGGTGATGGAGAGAGACATGGACACACTGGAGATGTCGATGGGTAGAGACATGGACAACACTGGAGATGGTGATGGAGAGAGACATGGAAAACACTGGAGATGGTGCTGGAGAGAGACATGGACAACACTGGAGATGGTGATGGGTAGAGACATGGACAACACTGGAGATGGTGATGGAGAGAGACATGGACAACACTGGAGATGGTGATGGGTAGAGACATGGACAACACTGGAGATGGTGATGGGTAGAGACATGGACAACACTGGAGATGGTGCTGGAGGGAGACATGGACAACACTGGAGATGGTGATGGGTAGAGACATGGACAACACTGGAGATGGTGATGGAGAGAGACATGGACAACACTGGAGATGGTGCTGGAGAGAGACATGGACATCACTGGAGATGGTGATGGGTAGAGACATGGACAACACTGGAGATGGTGATGGAGAGACATGGACAACACTGGAGATGGTGATGGAGAGAGACATGGACACACTGGAGATGGTGATGGGTAGAGACATGGACAACACTGGAGATGGTGATGGAGAGAGACATGGAAAACACTGGAGATGGTGCTGGAGAGAGACATGGACAACACTGGAGATGGTGATGGGTAGAGACATGGACAACACTGGAGATGGTGATGGAGAGAGACATGGACAACACTGGAGATGGTGATGGGTAGAGACATGGACAACACTGGAGATGGTGATGGGTAGAGACATGGACAACACTGGAGATGGTGCTGGAGGGAGACATGGACAACACTGGAGATGGTGATGGAGAGAGACATGGACAACACTGGAGATGGTGCTGGAGAGAGACATGGACAACACTGGAGATGGTGATGGAGAGAGACATGGACAACACTGGAGATGGTGCTGGAGAGAGACATGGACAACACTGGATATGGTGCTGGAGGGAGACATGGACAACACTGGAGATGGTGCTGGTAGAGACAATGACAACACTGGAGATGGTGATGGGCAGAGACATGGACAACACTGGAGATGGTGCTGGAGAGAGAAATGGACAACACTGGATATTGTGCTGGAGGGAGACATGGACAACACTGGATATGGTGCTGGAGAGAGACATGGACAACACTGGAGATGGTGATGGGTAGAGACATGGACAACACTGGAGATGGTGATGGGTAGAGACATGGACAACACTGGAGATGGTGCTGTAGAGAGACATGGACATCACTGGAGATGGTGATGGGTAGAGACATGGACAACACTGGAGATGGTGATGGAGAGACATGGACAACACTGGAGATGGTGATGGAGAGAGACATGGACAACACTGGAGATGGTGATGGGTAGAGACATGGACAACACTGGAGAGGGTGATGGAGAGACATGGACAACACTGGAGATGGTGATGGGTAGAGACATGGACAACACTGGAGATGGTGATGGGTAGAGACATGGACAACACTGGAGATGGTGATGGAGAGAGACATGGACAACACTGGAGATGGTGATGGAGAGAGACATGGACAACACTGGAGATGGTGATGGGTAGAGACATGGACAACACTGGAGATGGTGATGGAGAGAGACATGGACAACACTGGAGATGGTGCTGGAGAGAGACATGGACATCACTGGAGATGGTGATGGGTAGAGACATGGACAACACTGGAGATGGTGATGGAGAGACATGGACAACACTGGAGATGGTGATGGGTAGAGACATGGACAACACTGGAGATGGTGCTGGAGAGAGACATGGACAACACTGGAGATGGTGATGGGTAGAGACATGGACAACACTGGAGATGGTGATGGAGAGAGACATGGACAACACTGGAGATGGTGATGGGTAGAGACATGGACAACACTGGAGATGGTGCTGGAGAGAGACATGGACAACACTGGAGATGGTGATGGGTAGAGACATGGACAACACTGGAGATGGTGATGGGTAGAGACATGGACAACACTGGAGATGGTGCTGGAGAGAGACATGGACAACACTGGAGATGGTGATGGGTAGAGACATGGACAACACTGGAGATGGTGATGGAGAGAGACATGGACAACACTGGAGTTAGTGATGGAGAGAGACATGGACAACACTGGAGATGGTGATGGAGAGAGACATGGACAACACTGGAGTTGGTGATGGAGAGAGACATGGACAACACTGGAGATGGTGATGGAGAGAGACATGGACAACACTGGAGATGGTGATGAAGAGAGACATGGACAACACTGGGACTGCTGGAGATGGTGATGGGAGATGGACCTGCAGTTGGAGGAAGATCGAATAAACCCTCAGTGCCTTCCGTTCTACTAGCTAACATGCAATCATTGGAAAATAAAATTGACGACCTACGACGAAGATTAAACTACCAACGGGACATTAAAAACTGTCATATCTTGTCCTTCACTGAGTCGTGGCTGAACGAACGACATTATCAACATACAGCTGTATCAGCAGGATAGAACAACGGCGTCTGGTAAGACAAGGGGGGTTGGGGTAAGTATATATGTAAGGACTATGTATATTTGTAAACAACTGGTGCACGATATCTAAGGAAGTCTCAAGGTTTTGCTCGCCTGAGGTAGAGTTTCTCATGGTAAGCTGTGGACCACACTATCTACCTAGAGTTTTCATCTGTATTTTTCATAGCTGTCTACATACCAACACAGTCAGAGGCTGGCACTAAGATCTCACTGAATGAGCTGTATTCCTGCCATAAGCAAACAAGAATACGCTCATCCAGAGGCGACACTCCTAATGGCCGGGGACTTTAACGCAGGGAAACTTAAATCTGTTTTACCAAATTTCTATCACCAGGTCAAATGTGCAACCAGAGGGAAAAAAACTCTCGACCACCTTAATTCCACACACAGAGGAATAAAGCTCTCCCTCACTCTCCATTTTACAAATCTGACCTTAATTCTATCCTCCTGCTGATTCCTGCTTACAAGCAAAAAAAAGAAATCAGGAAGCACCAGTGACACGGTCAATAAAGAAGTGGTCAGATGAAGCAGATGCTAAACTACAGGACTGTTTTGCTAGTACAGACTGGAATATGTTCTGGGATTCTTCCAATTGCATTGAGGAGTACACTACATCAGTCATTGGCTTCATCAATAAGTGCATCAAGGATGTCGTCCCCACAGTGACTGTACGCACTTACCCCAACCAGAAGTCATGGATTACAGGCAACATCTGCACTGAGCTAAAGGCTAGACCTGCCGCTTTCAAGGAGCGAGACTCTAACCTGGAATCATATAAGAAATCCCGCTCTACCCTCCGAAGAACCATTAAACAAGCAGCGCGTCAATACAGGACTAAGATTGAATCTGTACTACACCATCTCCTACGCTCGTAATCCAGACTACAAAGGGAAGCACAGCCGAGAGCTGCCCAGTGACGCGAACCTCCAGACGAGCTAAATCTCTTCCATGCTCGCTTCGAGGCAAAAAGCACTGAAACATGCATGAGAGCACCAGCTGTTCCGGATGACTGTGTGATCACGCTCTCCGCAGCCAATGTGAGTAAGACTGTCAAAACAGGTCAACATGCACAAGGCCGCAGGGCCAGATGGATTACCAGGACGTGTGCTGCGAGCATGCGATGACCAACTGGCAAGTGTCTTCACTGACATGTTCAACCTCTCCCTGTCCGAGTCTGTAACACCAACATGTTTTAATAAGCAGACCACCATAGTCCCTGTGCCCAAGATCAATAAGGTAACCTGCCTAAATGACTACCCACCCGTAGCACTCACGTCTGTAGCCATGGAGCGCTTTGAAAGGCTGGTGGCTCACATCAACACCATTATCCCAGAAACGCTACACCCACTCCAATTTCCATACCGCCCTAACAGATCCACAGATGATGCAATATCTATTGCACTCCACACTGCCCTTTGCCACCTGGACAAAAGGAACACCTATGTGAGAATGCTATTCATTGACTAGAGCTCATCGTTCAACACCATAGTGCCCTCAAAGCTCATCAATAAGCTAAGGATCCTGGGACTAAACACCTCCCTCTGCAACTGAATCATGGACTTCCTGATGGCTCGCCCCCAGGTGGTAAGGAAAAGTAACAACACATCCGCCATACTGAACCTCAACACTGGAGCTCCCCAGGGGTGCGTGCTCAGTCTCCTGTACTCCCTGTTCACTCATGACCGCACGGCCAGTCACGACTCCAATACCATCATTAAGTTTGCCGATGACACAACAGTGGTAGGCCTGATCACAGACAATGACGAGACAGCCTATAGGGAGGAGGTCAGAGACCTGGCAGTGTGGTGCCATGACAAAAAACTCTCCCTCAATGTGATCAAAACAAAGAGGATGATTATGGACTACAGGAAAAAGAGGACTGAGCACGCTCCCATTCTCATCGACGGGGCTGCAGTGGAGCAGCTTGAGAGCTTCAAGTTCCTTGGTGTCCACATCACCAACAAACTAACATGGTCCTAACATACCAAGACAGTCGTGAAGAAGGGCACAACAAAACCTATTCCCACTCAGGTGACTGAAAAGATTTGGCATGGGTCCTCAGATCCTCAAAAGGTTCTACAGCTGCACCATCGAGAGCATCCTGACTGGTTGCATCACTGCCTGGTACAGCAACTGCTCGGCATCTGACCGCAAGGCACTACAGAGGGTAGTGTGTACAGCCCAGTACATCACTGGGGCCAAGCTTCCTGCCATCCAGGACCTCTGTACCAGACGGTGTCAGAGGAAGGCCCTAAAAATGTCAAAGACTCCAGTCACCCTAGTCATAGACTGTTCTCTCTGCTACCGCACGGCAAGCGGTACCGGAGCGCCAAGTCTAGGATCAAGAGGCTTCTAAACAGCTTCTACCCCCAAGCCATAAGACTCCTGAACATCTAATCAAATGGCTACCCAGACTATTTGCATTGTCCACCCCCCCCCCAAACCCCTCTTATATGCTGCTGCCACTCTGTTATTATCTATGCATAGTCACGTTAATAACTCTACCTACATGTACATATAAGCTCAATTACCTCGACTAACTGGTGCTCCCGCACATTGAATCTGTACCGAACCCCCTGCATATAGCCTCCACATTGACTCTGTACTGGTACACACCCTGTATATAGCCTCCACATTGACTCTGTACCGGTACCCCCTGTATATAGCCTCCACATTGACTCTGTACTGGTACACACCCTGTATATAGCCTCCACATTGACTCTGTACTGGTACACCTCCTGTATATAGCTTCCACATTGACTCTGTACCGGTACCCCCTGTATATAGCCTCCACATTGACTCTGTACCAGTTCCCCCTGTATATAGACTTCACATTGACTCTGTACCAGTACCCCCTGTATATAGTCTCCACATTGACTCTGTACTGGTACACACCCTGTATATAGCCTCCACATTGACTCTGTACTGGTACACACCCTGTATATAGCCTCCACATTGACTCTGTACTGGTACACCCCCTGTATATAGCCTCTACATTGACTCTGTACTGGTACACACCCTGTATATAGCCTCCACATTGACTCTGTACTGGTACACCCCCTGTATATAGCCTCCACATTGACTCTGTACTGGTACACCTCCTGTATATAGCTTCCACATTGACTCTGTACCGGTACCCCCTGTATATAGCCTCCACATTGACTCTGTACCAGTTCCCCCTGTATATAGACTTCACATTGACTCTGTACCAGTACCCCCTGTATATAGTCTCCACATTGACTCTGTTCCGATACCCCATGTATATAGCCTCCACATTGACTCTGTACCGGTACCCCCTGTATATAGCCTCATTACTAACCGGTGCCCCCACACATTGACTCTGTACCGGTACCCCCTGTATATAGCCTCCACATTGACTCTGTTCCGATACCTCCTGTATATAGCCTCCACATTGACTCTGTTCCGATACCCCCTGTATATAGCCTCCACATTGACTCTGTACCGTAACACCCTGTATATAGCCTCTACATTGACTCTGTTCCGATACCCCCTGTATATAGCCTCCACATTGACTCTGTTCCGATACCCCCTGTATATAGCCTCCACATTGACTCTGTTCCGATACCCCCTGTATATAGCCTCCACATTGACTCTGTACCAGTACCTCCTGTATATAGCCTCCACATTGACTCTGTACCGGTACCCCCTGTATATAGCCTCCACATTGACTCTGTTCCGATACCCCCTGTATATAGCCTCCACATTGACTCTGTTCCGATACCCCCTGTATATAGCCTCCACATTGACTCTGTACCGTAACACCCTGTATATAGTCTCCACATTGACTCTGTACCGGTACCCCCTGTATATAGCCTCCACATTGACTCTGTACCGGTACCCCCTGTATATAGTCTCCACATTGACTCTGTACCGGTACCCCCTGTATATAGCCTCCACATTGACTCTGTACCGGTGCCCCCTGTATATAGTCTCCACATTGACTCTGTACCGGTACCCCCTGTATATAGCCTCCACATTGACTCTGTACCGGTACCCCCTGTATATAGTCTCCACATTGACTCTGTACCGGTACCCCCTGTATATAGCCTCCACATTGACTCTGTACCGGTGCCCCCTGTATATAGTCTCCACATTGACTCTGTACCGGTACCCCCTGTATATAGCCTCCACATTGACTCTGTACCGGTACCCCCTGTATATATTTTCCACATTGACTCTGTACCAGTTCCCCCTGTATATAGCCTCCACATTGACTCTGTACCGGTACCCCCTGTATATAGCCTCCACATTGACTCTGTACCGTAATAACCTGTATATAGCCTCCACATTGACTCTGTACCGTAATAACCTGTATATAGTCTCCACATTGACTCTGTACCGTAATAACCTGTATATAGTCTCCACATTGACTCTGTACCGTAATACCCTGTATATAGTCTCCACATTGACTCTGTACCGTAATAACCTGTATATAGTCTCCACATTGACTCTGTACCGTAATAACCTGTATATAGTCTCCACATTGACTCTGTACCGTAATAACCTGTATATAGTCTCCACATTGACTCTGTACCGTAATAACCTGTATATAGTCTCCACATTGACTCTGTACCGTAATAACCTGTATATAGTCCCGTTAATGTTATTTTACTGCTGCTCTTTAATTGTTCCTTTTGTTTCTTATTATTATTAGTAATTTTTATTAACTGCATTGTTGGTTAAGGGCTGGTCAGTCAGCATTTCACTGTGAGGTCTACACCTGTTGGTTAAGGGCTGGTCAGTCAGCATTTCACTGTGAGGTCTACACCTGTTGGTTAAGGGCTGGTCAGTCAGCATTTCACTGTGAGGTCTACACCTGTTGGTTAAGGGCTGGTCAGTCAGCATTTCACTGTGAGGTCTACACCTGTTGGTTAAGGGCTGGTCAGTCAGCATTTCACTGTGAGGTCTACACCTGTTGGTTAAGGGCTGGTCAGTCAGCATTTCACTGTGAGGTCTACACCTGTTGGTTAAGGGCTGGTCAGTCAGCATTTCACTGTGAGGTCTACACCTGTTGGTTAAGGGCTGGTCAGTCAGCATTTCACTGTGAGGTCTACACCTGTTGGTTAAGGGCTGGTCAGTCAGCATTTCACTGTGAGGTCTACACCTGTTGGTTAAGGGCTGGTCAGTCAGCATTTCACTGTGAGGTCTACACCTGTTGGTTAAGGGCTGGTCAGTCAGCATTTCACTGTGAGGTCTACACCTGTTGGTTAAGGGCTGGTCAGTCAGCATTTCACTGTGAGGTCTACACCTGTTGGTTAAGGGCTGGTCAGTCAGCATTTCACTGTGAGGTCTACACCTGTTGGTTAAGGGCTGGTCAGTCAGCATTTCACTGTGAGGTCTACACCTGTTGGTTAAGGGCTGGTCAGTCAGCATTTCACTGTGAGGTCTACACCTGTTGGTTAAGGGCTGGTCAGTCAGGATTTCACTGTGAGGTCTACACCTGTTGGTTAAGGGCTGGTCAGTCAGCATTTCACTGTGAGGTCTACACCTGTTGGTTAAGGGCTGGTCAGTCAGCATTTCACTGTGAGGTCTACACCTGTTGGTTAAGGGCTGGTCAGTCAGCATTTCACTGTGAGGTCTACACCTGTTGGTTAAGGGCTGGTCAGTCAGCATTTCACTGTGAGGTCTACACCTGTTGGTTAAGGGCTGGTCAGTCAGCATTTCACTGTGAGGTCTACACCTGTTGGTTAAGGGCTGGTCAGTCAGCATTTCACTGTGGGGTCTACACCTGTTGGTTAAGGGCTGGTCAGTCAGCATTTCACTGTGAGGTCTACACCTGTTGGTTAAGGGCTGGTCAGTCAGCATTTCACTGTGAGGTCTACACCTGTTGGTTAAGGGCTGGTCAGACAGCATTTCACTGTGAGGTCTACACCTGTTGGTTAAGGGCTGGTCAGTCAGCATTTCACTGTGAGGTCTACACCTGTTGGTTAAGGGCTGGTCAGTCAGTATTTCACTGTGAGGTCTACACCTGTTGGTTAAGGGCTGGTCAGTCAGCATTTCACTGTGAGGTCTACACCTGTTGGTTAAGGGCTGGTCAGTCAGCATTTCACTGTGAGGTCTACACCTGTTGGTTAAGGGCTGGTCAGTCAGTATTTCACTGTGAGGTCTACACCTGTTGGTTAAGGGCTGGTCAGTCAGTATTTCACTGTGAGGTCTACACCTGTTGGTTAAGGGCTGGTCAGTCAGCATTTCACTGTGAGGTCTACTACCTGTTGGATAAGGGCTGGTCAGTCAGCATTTCACTGTGAGGTCTACACCTGTTGGTTAAGGGCTGGTCAGTCAGCATTTCACTGTGAGGTCTACACCTGTTGGTTAAGGGCTGGTCAGTCAGTATTTCACTGTGAGGTCTACACCTGTTGGTTAAGGGCTGGTCAGTCAGCATTTCACTGTGAGGTCTACACCTGTTGGTTAAGGGCTGGTCAGTCAGTATTTCACTGTGAGGTCTACACCTGTTGGTTAAGGGCTGGTCAGTCAGCATTTCACTGTGAGGTCTACACCTGTTGGTTAAGGGCTGGTCAGTCAGTATTTCACTGTGAGGTCTACACCTGTTGGTTAAGGGCTGGTCAGTCAGCATTTCACTGTGAGGTCTACACCTGTTGGATAAGGGCTGGTCAGTCAGCATTTCACTGTGAGGTCTACACCTGTTGGTTAAGGGCTGGTCAGTCAGCATTTCACTGTGAGGTCTACACCTGTTGGTTAAGGGCTGGTCAGTCAGTATTTCACTGTGAGGTCTACACCTGTTGGTTAAGGGCTGGTCAGTCAGCATTTCACTGTGAGGTCTACACCTGTTGGTTAAGGGCTGGTCAGTCAGTATTTCACTGTGAGGTCTACACCTGTTGGTTAAGGGCTGGTCAGTCAGCATTTCACTGTGAGGTCTACACCTGTTGGTTAAGGGCTGGTCAGTCAGTATTTCACTGTGAGGTCTACACCTGTTGGTTAAGGGCTGGTCAGTCAGCATTTCACTGTGAGGTCTACACCTGTTGGTTAATACCGATTCACCCTCCCGGATCCAGGATCCTCCTCATCAAAAAAGCTGACTAGCATAGCCTAGCGTCACATTGATATCATATAATATAATTTCATGAAATCACAAGTCCAATACAGCAAATGAAAGATAAACATCTTGTGAATCCAGCCATAATTTCCGATTTTTTAAATGTTTTACAGCGAAAACACAATATATATTTATATTAGCTCACCACAATAGCCAAACACACAACGCCATTTATTCACCGCCAACATAGCTTTCACAAAACCCACAAATAGAGATAAAATTAATCACTAACCTTTGAACAACTTCATCAGATGACAGTCTTATAACATCATGTTATACAATACATTTATGTTTTGTTCGAAAATGTGCATATTTAGAGCTACAAATTGTGGTTTTACATTGTGAATACGTAGCCATAATGCACCAAATTGTCCGGAGAAATTTTGGACAGTCACGTTGTACAGCAAATGAAAGATACACGGGTTCTTATTGCAACCGCTGTGTTAGATTTAAAAAAACAACTTTAGTACAACGTACAGCATGCAATATTGTGAGACAGTGCCCAGCAATTCTCCGCCTTGTTGGAGCCAACATAAACCACAAAAATACGAAATAACATCATAAATATTCTCTTACCTTTGATGATCTTCCATCAGAATGTAGTGCAAGGAGTCCTAGTTCCAGAAAAAATCGTTGTTTTGTTTTAGAATGTCCATTTCTTCTGTCGAATTAGCAACTTTGGCTAGCCATGTGGAGCGCACATGTCCAAGAACTCTTGGCGCATGGAACAAAAAATTCCAAAATTCACAATAAACGCCGAATAAACTGGTCAAACTCGGTTGAAAATCCATCTTTATGATGTTTTTCTCACATGTATCCAATAAAGTCAGAGACGGAGCATTTCGTCGTGTATACCTAATGCATTTCAGAAGACAATGTGGGGTTCCCTGGTGCGCAGTTGAATACTGCCATTAAGGCGGACCAGTCACTCCAAAAGCTCTCATTCGGTCTCACATCAAGCTAGACACCCCATTCAACATTCTACTGCCTGTTGACATCTAGTGGAAGGCGTATGAAGTGCATACAGATCCATAAATATAAGCCAGTTGAATAGGCAGGCCCTGACACAGAGCCCCATTTTCAGAATTTTCACTTCCTGTTTGGAAGTTTGCTGCCAAATGAGTTCTGTTTTACTCACAGATATAATTCAGAGTGTTTTCTATCCAATAGTAATACTAATATGCATATTGTATGATCTAGAACAGAGTACGAGGCCGTTTAATTTGGGCACGATTTTTTCCCAAAGTGATAGCTTTTTTTCCCCAATAGCGCCCCCTATTAAGAAGAAGTTAAGGGCTGGTCAGTCAGCATTTCACTGTGAGGTCTACACCTGTTGGTTAAGGGCTGGTCAGTCAGCATTTCACTGTGGGGTCTACAACTGATGGTTTTAAGGGCTGGTCAGTCAGCATTTCACTGTGAGGTCTACACCTGTTGGTTAAGGGCTGGTCAGTCAGCATTTCACTGTGAGGTCTACATCTGTTGGTTAAGGGCTTGTCAGTCAGCATTTCACTGTGAGGTCTACACCTGTTGGTTAAGGGCTTGTCAGTCAGCATTTCACTGTGAGGTCTACACCTGTTGGATAAGGGTTTGTCAGTCAGCATTTCACTGTGAGGTCTACACCTGTTGGTTAAGGGCTTGTCAGTCAGCATTTCACTGTGAGGTCTACACCTGTTGGTTCAGGGCTGGTCTGTCTGCATTTCACTGTGAGGTCTACAACTGTTATATTCACCATTTCACTGTAAGGTCTACTACACCTGTTGTATTCGGAGCATGTGAAAAACACAATTTGATTTGTCTTGAAGCATGGTGGTGGCAGCATCATGTGACTAATACAATTTGATTTGTCTTGAATTAAAAATACATGCTTTGTCATACCTGTGGTATCCCATGGCTTCCAGCAAATCAGCAATGAGGGCTGGAACCCCCCAGTTTATAATGCAGGTTTCAGCACCACTTAACAGTTTAAAGAAGAACCAGATAATCTGAATGTCAAGGTTTGTCATATTCTCACCTGTCACAGTCATCCAGCTCTCTGGGGATTCTCCTTTAGAGTTGGTACACTTGTAGAGTCCTTCATCTGACTTGGATACTGCAGAGATGGTCATCTCTCCTGTAGTCTCAGTCCTGATGAGGGAACCATCTTTGTAGAAATCAGCTGTGAGGTTAGAGGGAGTTCCCTGATATCTGCAGCGCAGAGTCACAGAATCTCTCTCAGTCACAGGAAGGGGAGGACTCACCAGGATCACAGCTCCATCTGTATATAATATATAAACATCATATATAAACAGGTCTCTCGAGGATCACAGCTCCATCTGTCACGCCCTGGCCTTATTATTCTTTGTTTTCTTTATTATTTTAGTTAGGTCAGGGTGTGACATGGGTAATGTTTATGTTTTTGTTGTTTTGGGTGTTTATTTGGTAAAGGGGTTAATGGGTGTAGTATATGGTTTTGTGTTGAGTGTAGATGTTTAGCATTGTCTATGGTGGTTAGTTATCTAGGAGAGTCTATGGTTACCTGAATGAGTTCCCAATTAGAGACAGCTGATTTCGGTTGTCTCTGATTGGGAGCCTTATTTAGGGTAGCCATAGACTCTCATTGGTTGTGGGTAATTGTCTATGTAAGAACGTTAGTAGCCTGTATGTTTGTGCACAACGTTTGTAGCTTCACGGTCGTTTTGTTGTTTTGTTGTTTTGTTAAAGTGTTTTTGTGTCGTGTTCATCTTCGTGTTTAATAAAAGAAGATGGCTTATTTTCCAAAAGCTGCATTTTGGTCCATTAATCCGCCACACGATCGTGACAGAATTACCCACCATAGGACCAAGCGGCATGGAAGGCGGCAACAGGACCTAACCACAAAGGATTTCTGGACATGGGAGGAGATACTGGATGGTAAGGGGCCTTGGGATCAACCTGGAGAATATCGCCTCCCTCGTGAAGAGCTGGAGGCAGCGAAAGCCGAGAGGAGGCGATATGAGGAGGCAGCACGGAGACAAGGCTGGAAGCCCGTGAGTACAACCCAAAAATTTCTTGGGGGGGGGCCTTAAAGGGAGTGTGGCGAAGTCAGGTAGGAAACCTGCGCCTACTCCCTGTACTTACCGTGGAGAGCGAGAGTACGGGCAGACACCGTGTTACGCAGTAGAGCGCACGGTGTCTCCTGTACGCGTGCATAGCCCGGTTCGGTACATTGCAGCTCCACGTATCGGCCGGGCTAGACTGAGCGTTGAGCCATATGTCATGAAGCCGGCCCAACGCATCTGGTCACCAGTGCGTCTCCTCGGGCCGGCGTACATGGCACCAGCCTTACGCATGGTGTCCCCGGTTCGCCTACATAGGCCGGTGCGGGTTATTCCACCTCCCCGCACTGGTCAGGCGACGGGGAGCATAGAACCAGGTAAGGTTGGGCAGGCTCGGCGTTCAAGGGAGCCAGTACGCCTGCACGGTCCGGTATTTCCGGCGCCACCTCCCCGCCCCAACCCAGTACCACCAGTGCCTCCTCCACGCACTAGCTATATGGTGCGTGTCTCCAGCCCTTTACCACCAGTGTCTAAACCACGCACCAAGCCTCCTGTGTGTCCCCAGAGTCCTGTGCGTCCTGTTGCTGCTCCCCGCACTAGCCCTGAGATGCGTGTCTCCAGCCCGGTGCCACCAGTCCCGGCACCACGCACCAGGCCTACAGTGCGCCTCAGCCGGCAGGAGTCTGCCGTCTGCACAGCGTTGACTGAACTGCTCGTCTCCCCAGCGCCATCTGAGCCATCCGTCTCCCCAGCGCCATCTGAGCCATCCGTCTCCCCAGCGCCATCTGAGCCATCCGTCTGCAATGAGCCTGCAAAGCCGCCCGTCTGCCATGAGCCTGCAAAGCCGCCCGTCTGCCATGAGCCCACTGAGCCGTCCGCCAGACAGGAGCCGCTAGAGCCGCCAGCCAGACAGGAGCCGCTAGAGCCGTCCGTCAGACAGGATCTGCCAGAGCCGCCAACCAGACAGGATCTGCCAGAGCCGCCAACCAGACAGGATCTGCCAGAGCCGCCAACCAGACAGGAGCAGCCAGATCAGTCAGCCAGCCATGAGCAGCCAGATCCGTCAGCTAGCCATGAGCAGCCAGATCCGTCAGCTAGCCATGAGCAGCCAGATCCGTCAGCTAGCCATGAGCAGCCAGATCCATCAGCTAGCCATGAGCAGCCAGATCCGTCAGCTAGCCATGAGCAGCCAGATCCGTCAGCTAGCCATGAGCAGCCAGATCCGTCAGCTAGCCATGAGCAGCCAGATCCGTCAGCTAGCCATGAGCAGCCAGATCCGTCAGCTAGCCATGAGCAGCCAGATCCGTCAGCCAGCCATGAGCAGCCAGATCCGTCAGCCAGCCATGAGCAGCCAGATCCGTCAGCCAGCCATGAGCAGCCAGATCCGTCAGCCAGCCATGAGCAGCCAGATCAGTTAGCCAGCCATGAGCAGCCAGATCCGTTAGCCAGCCATGAGCAGCCAGATCTGTCAGCCAGCCATGGGCCGTCCCTCAGTCCGGAGCTGCAGTCCCTCAGTCCGGAGCTGCAGTCCCTCAGTCCGGAGCTGCCATTCCTCAGTCCGGAGCTGCCCCTTACCCTGGAGCTGCCCCTTACCCTGGTGCTGCCCCTTACCCTGGTGCTGCCCCTTACCCTGGTGCTGCCCCTTATCCTGGTACTGCCCCTTATCCTGGTACTGCCCCTTATCCTGGTACTGCCCCTGACCCTGGTACTGCCCCTTACCCTGGTACTGGTCCTTAGTCCGGAGCTGTCCCTTAGTCCGGAACTCCCCCTTAATGCAATGGGGTTAATGTGGAGGGGGGTCGTTTGGAGGAAGCCTAGGAGGTGGTTAGGTACTGTGGTGACGTGGGGACTACGACCAGAGCCGGAGCCGCCACCGTGGAGGGGAGCCCACCCAGACCCTCCCCTAGACTGTGTATGGTGCGCCCGGAGTTCGCGCCTCAAGGGGGGGGTTATGTCACGCCCTGGCCTTATTATTCTTTGTTTTCTTTATTATTTTAGTTAGGTCAGGGTGTGACATGGGTAATGTTTATGTTTTTGTTGTTTTGGGTGTTTATTTGGTAAAGGGGTTAATGGGTGTAGTATATGGTTTTGTGTTGAGTGTAGATGTTTAGCATTGTCTATGGTGGTTAGTTATCGAGGAGAGTCTATGGTTACCTGAATGAGTTCCCAATTAGAGACAGCTGATTTCGGTTGTCTCTGATTGGGAGCCTTATTTAGGGTAGCCATAGGCTCTCATTGGTTGTGGGTAATTGTCTATGTAAGAACGTTAGTAGCCTGTATGTTTGTGCACAACGTTTGTAGCTTCACGGTCGTTTTGTTGTTTTGTTGTTTTGTTAAAGTGTTTTTGTGTCGTGTTCATCTTCGTGTTTAATAAAAGAAGATGGCTTATTTTCCAAAAGCTGCATTTTGGTCCATTAATCCGCCACACGATCGTGACACCATCTGTATATAATATATAAACATCATATATAAACAGGTCTCTCCAGGATCACAGCTCCAGCTGTATATAATATATAAACATCATATATAAACAGGTCTCTCGAGGATCACAGCACCAGCTGTATATAATATATAAACAGGTCTCTCCAGGATCACAGCACCAGCTGTATATAATATATAAACAGGTCTCTCCAGGATCACTGCTCCAGCTGTATATAATATATAAACAGGGCTCTCCAGGATCACAGCTCCATCTGTATATAATATATAAACATCATATATAAACAGGTCTCTCCAGGATCACAGCTCCAGCTGTATATAATATATAAACATCATATATAAACAGGTCTCTCCAGGATCACAGCTCCATCTGTATATAATATATAAACATCATATATAAACAGGACTCTCCAGGATCACAGCTCCAGCTGTATATAATATATAAACATCATATATAAACAGGTCTCTCCAGGATCACAGCTCCAGCTGTTTATAATATATAAACATCATATATAAACAGGTCTCTCCAGGATCACAGCTCCAGCTGTATATAATATATAAACAGGTCTCTCCAGGATCACAGCTCCAGCTGTATATAATATATAAACATCATATATAAACAGGTCTCTCCAGGATCACAGCTCCAGCTGTATTTAATATATAAACATCATATATAAACAGGTCTCTCCAGGATCACAGCTCCAGCTGTATATAATATATAAACATCATATATAAACAGGTCTCTCCAGGATCACAGCTCCATCTGTATATAATATATAAACAGGTCTCTCCAGGATCACAGCTCCAGCTGTATATAATATATAAACATCATATATAAACAGGTCTCTCCAGGATCACAGCTCCATCTGTATATAATATATAAACATCATATATAAACAGGTCTCTCCAGGATCACAGCTCCATCTGTATATAATATATAAACATCATATATGTAACGGCGTTCTAAATCTTCCTCCTCCTCGGACGAGGAGGAGCATGGGTCGGACCAACACGCAGCGAGATATGTAGACATAAATGAATTTTATTGAAATACGAAGACGAATACGAAAACACTTGGAAAATTACAAAATAAGAAAACGACATAGACGAAACCTGAACATGGAACTTACATAACTACACGCAGAACTCACGAACAGGAACAGACTACATCAAACGAACGAACAGCCAAAACAGTCCCGTGTGGTGCACATACACAGACACGAAAGACACAGGAGACAATCACCCACAAACAAACAGTGTGAACAGCCAACCTATATATGGTTCTCAATCAGAGGAAAACGTCAAACACCTGTCTCTGATTGAGAACCATATAAGGCTGATTACAAGACCTAAACATAGAAACACAAAACATAGAAATGCCCACCCATACTCACGCCCTGACCGACTAACACATACAAAACAACAGAAAATAGGTCAGGAACGTGACATACCCCCCCCCTCAAGGTGCGTACTCCAGACGCACTACCAAAAGTCTAGGGGAGGGTCTGGGTGGGCATCTGACCACGGTGGTGGCTCAGGCTCTGGACGAGGTCCCCACCCCACCATAGTCAATCCCAGCTTCCGTAGCCTCCTCAAAATGACCACCCTCCAAATAACCCCACCTAAATTAAGGGGCAACACCAGAATGACTGGCGGATCCTGGCTGGCTGGCTCTGGCGGATCCTGGCTGGCTGGCTCTGGCTGGTCATGGCTCGCTGACGGCTCTGGCGGATCCTGGCTGGCTGGCTCTGGCGGATCCTGGCTGGCTGGCTCTGGCTGGTCCTGGCTGGCTGGCTCTGGCTGGTCCTGGCTGGCTGGCTCTGGCTGGTCCTGGCTGGACGGCTCTGGCTGGTCCTGGCTGGACGGCTCTGGCTGGTCCTGGCTGGACGGCTCTGGCTGGTCCTGGCTGGACGGCTCTGGCTGGTCCTGGCTGGCTGGCTCTGGCAGCTCCTGGCTGGCTGGCTCTGGCAGCTCCTGGCTGGACGGCTCTGGCAGGTCCTGTCTGGTTGGCGGCTCTGGCAGATCCTGTCTGGTTGGCGGCTCTGGCAGATCCTGTCTGGTTGGCGGCTCTGGCAGATCCTGTCTGGTTGGCGGCTCTGGCAGATCCTGTCTGGTTGGCGGCTCTGGCAGATCCTGTCTGGTTGGCGGCTCTGGCAGATCCTGTCTGGTTGGCGGCTCTGGCAGATCCTGTCTGGTTGGCGGCTCTGGCAGATCCTGTCTGGTTGGCGGCTCTGGCAGATCCTGTCTGGTTGGCGGCTCTGGCAGATCCTGTCTGACGAATGGCTCTAGCGGCTCCTGACTGACTATCGGCTCTGACGGCTCGGGACAGACGGGCGGCTCTAATGGCTCGGGACAGACGGATGGCTCAGACGGCACTGGGCAGACGGATGGCTCAGACGGCGCTGGGGAGACGGATGGCTCAGACGGCGCTGGGGAGACGGATGGCTCAGACGGCGCTGGGGAGACGGATGGCTCAGATGGCGCTGGGGAGACGGATGGCTCAGATGGCGCTGGGGAGAGGGATGGCTCAGATGGCGCTGGGGAGACGGATGGCTCAGATGGCGCTGGGGAGACGGATGGCTCTGGCCGGATAAGGCGCACTGTAGACCTGATGCGTGGTGCCGGAACTGGAGGCACCGGGCTGAGTGCACGCACATCAGGACTAGTACGGGGAGAAGTAACAGTGTGTACAGGACTCAGGAGACGCACAGGTGGCTTAGTGCGTGGTGCCGGAACTGGAGGCACTGGGCTGGAGACACGCACCACAGGGAGAGTGCGTGGAGGAGGAACAGGGCTCTGAAAACGCACTGGAAACCAGACGCGTTGAGCCGGCTTCATGGCACCTGGCTCAATGCCCAATCTAGCCCTACCAGTGCGGGGAGGTGGAATAACCCGCACCGGCCTATGCACACGTACAGGAGACACCGTGCGCTCTACTGCGTAACACGGTGTCCGCCTGTACTCCCGCTCTCCACGGTTAGCCTGGGTAGTGGGCGCAGGTCTCCTACCTGCCCTTGGCCCACTACCTCTTAGCCACCCCCAAGAAATTTTTGGGTAGTACTCACGGGCTTTTCAGGCTTCCAGCCACGTCTCCTTGCTGCCTCCTTAAACCACCGCTCCTGGGCTTTAGCTGCCTCCCTCTCCTCCTGAGATCGGCGAATCTCTACTGCCTTAGTCCAGGGTCCTTCTCCATTCAATATCTGCTCACAAGTCCACGAGTCCTGGTTGCCCTGTTGAGCTCTCCCCCGCCGCTTGGTCCTAGGTTGGTGGGTGATTCTGTAACGGCGTTCTAAATCTTCCTCCTCCTCGGACGAGGAGGAGCATGGGTCGGACCAACACGCAGCGAGGTATGTAGACATAAATGAATTTTATTGAAATACGAAGACGAATACGAAAACACTTGGAAAATTACAAAATAAGAAAACGACATAGACGAAACCTGAACATGGAACTTACATAACTACACGCAGAACTCACGAACAGGAACAGACTACATCAAACGAACGAACAGCCAAAACAGTCCCGTGTGGTGCACATACACAGACACGAAAGACACAGGAGACAATCACCCACAAACAAACAGTGTGAACAGCCAACCTATATATGGTTCTCAATCAGAGGAAAACGTCAAACACCTGTCTCTGATTGAGAACCATATAAGGCTGATTACAAGACCTAAACATAGAAACACAAAACATAGAAATGCCCACCCACACTCACGCCCTGACCGACTAACACATACAAAACAACAGAAAATAGGTCAGGAACGTGACAATATATAAACAGGTCTCTCCAGGCTCACAGCACCAGCTGTATATAATATATAAACATCATATATAAACAGGTCTCTCCAGGATCACAGCTCCAGCTGTATATAATATATAAACATCATATATAAACAGGTCTCTCCAGGATCACAGCTCCAGCTGTATATAATATATAAACATCATATATAAACAGATCTCTCCAGGATCACAGCTCCAGCTGTATATAATATATAAACAGGTCTCTCCAGGATCTCAGCTCCAGCTGTATATAATATATAAACATCATATATAAACAGGTCTCTCCAGGATCACAGCTCTATCTGTATATAATATATAAACAGGTCTCTCCAGGATCACACCTCCAGCTGTATATAATATATAAACATCATATATAAACAGGTCTCTCCAGGATCACAGCTCTATCTGTATATAATATATAAACAGGTCTCTCCAGGATCACAGCACCAGCTGTATATAATATATAAACATCATATATAAACAGGTCTCTCCAGGATCACAGCTCCAGCTGTATATAATATATAAACAGGTCTCTCCAGGATCACAGCACCAGCTGTATATAATATATAAACATCATATATAAACAGGTCTCTCCAGGATCACAGCTCCAGCTGTATATAATATATAAACAGGTCTCTCCAGGATCACAGCACCAGCTGTATATAATATATAAACATCATATATAAACAGGTCTCTCCAGGATCACAGCTCCAGCTGTATATAATATATAAACATCATATATAAACAGGTCTCTCCAGGATCACAGCTCCAGCTGTATATAATATATAAACATCATATATAAACAGGTCTCTCCAGGATCACAGCTCCAGCTGTATATAATATATAAACAGGTCTCTCCAGGATCACAGCTCCAGCTGTATATAATATATAAACATCATATATAAACATAACATCAGCTATCTGAAACCAGATGAACCACTAAACACTATAATGTTAGTAGATGGTGTTTGAGGACATACCATGTACTGTGATGTTGACAGCATTGCTGTGTTCTCCAGACCCAGACTCACACCAGTACACTCCACTGTCTGATGGTATTAGTAACACGATGCATGAAGACCCTTGTTGTTCTCCCCAGGTACTACACTCTGAAAGGATTCCTCTCTCTGTGTTCCTCACCACTCTCCATCCAGCAGAGTTCCCCTGAACCTCACAGCTCAGAGAGACAGACTCATATTCAAAGAACTGAGATCTGTCAGGACTGACAATCAGAGAGGCTGGAAGAGAGAGAACTGAGAGAGAGAGAGAGAGAGAGAGAGAGAGAGAGAGAGAGAGAGAGAGAGAGAGAGAGAGAGAGAGAGAGAGAGAGAGAGAGAGAGAGAGAGAGAGAGAGAGAGAGAGAGAAAGTTCGAGAGGAGGAGAGAGAGAGGAAGTTCGAGAGGAGGAGAGAGAGAGGAAGTTCGAGAGGAGGAGAGAGAGAGGAAGTTAGAGAGGAGGAGAGAGAGAAAGGTAGAGAGGAGAGAGAGAAGATCATGAGAAGAAGAGCTACGTTTAGCATGAAAAATAAATGTCATATCCGTGTTATACGTTTCTCATATAATATGGCTTCCAGCATATCAGCATTCAAGACTGGAACCACCCAGTTTATAATGCAGGTTTCAACACCACTTAACAGTGTAAAGGACCACCCAGTTTATAATGCACGTTTCAGCACCACTTAAAAGTGTAAAGAAGAACCACCCAGTTTATAATGCAGGTTTCAGCACCACTTAACAGTGTAAAGAAGAACCACCCAGTTTATAATGCAGGTTTCAGCACCACTTAACAGTGTAAAGAAGAACCACCCAGTTTATAATGCAGGTTTCAGCACCACTGAACAGTGTAAAGAAGAACCACCCAGTTTATAATGCAGGTTTCAGCACCACTTAACAGTGTAAAGAAGAACCACCCAGTTTATAATGCAGGTTTCAGCACCACTTAACAGTGTAAAGAAGAACCACCCAGTTTATAATGCAGGTTTCAGCACCACTTAACAGTGTAAAGAAGAACCACCCAGTTTATAATGCAGGTTTCAGCACCACTTAACAGTGTAAAGAAGAACCACCCAGTTTATAATGCAGGTTTCAGCACCACTTAACAGTGTAAAGAAGAACCACCCAGTTTATAATGCAGGTTTCAGCACCACTTAACAGTGTAAAGAAGAACCACCCAGTTTATAATGCAGGTTTCAGCACCACTTAACAGTGTAAAGAAGAACCACCCAGTTTATAATGCAGGTTTCAGCACCACTTAACAGTGTAAAGAAGAACCACCCAGTTTATAATGCAGGTTTCAGCACCACTTAACAGTGTAAAGAAGAACCACCCAGTTTATAATGCAGGTTTCAGCACCACTTAACAGTGTAAAGAAGAACCACCCAGTTTATAATGCAGGTTTCAGCACCACTTAACAGTGTAAAGAAGAACCACCCAGTTTATAATGCAGGTTTCAGCACCACTTAACAGTGTAAAGAAGAACCACCCAGTTTATAATGCAGGTTTCAGCACCACTTAACAGTGTAAAGAAGAACCACCCAGTTTATAATGCAGGTTTCAGCACCACTTAACAGTGTAAAGAAGAACCACCCAGTTTATAATGCAGGTTTCAGCACCACTTAACAGTGTAAAGAAGAACCACCCAGTTTATAATGCAGGTTTCAGCACCACTTAACAGTGTAAAGAAGAACCACCCAGTTTATAATGCAGGTTTCAGCACCACTTAACAGTGTAAAGAAGAACCACCCAGTTTATAATGCAGGTTTCAGCACCACTTAACAGTGTAAAGAAGAACCACCCAGTTTATAATGCAGGTTTCAGCACCACTTAACAGTGTAAAGAAGAACCACCCAGTTTATAATGCAGGTTTCAGCACCACTTAACAGTGTAAAGAAGAACCACCCAGTTTATAATGCAGGTTTCAGCACCACTTAACAGTGTAAAGAAGAACCACCCAGTTTATAATGCAGGTTTCAGCACCACTTAACAGTGTAAAGAAGAACCACCCAGTTTATAATGCAGGTTTCAGCACCACTTAACAGTGTAAAGAAGAACCACCCAGTTTATAATGCAGGTTTCAGCACCACTTAACAGTGTAAAGAAGAACCACCCAGTTTATAATGCAGGTTTCAGCACCACTTAACAGTGTAAAGAAGAACCACCCAGTTTATAATGCAGGTTTCAGCACCACTTAACAGTGTAAAGAAGAACCACCCAGTTTATAATGCAGGTTTCAGCACCACTTAACAGTGTAAAGAAGAACCACCCAGTTTATAATGCAGGTTTCAGCACCACTTAACAGTGTAAAGAAGAACCACCCAGTTTATAATGCAGGTTTCAGCACCACTTAACAGTGTAAAGAAGAACCACCCAGTTTATAATGCAGGTTTCAGCACCACTTAACAGTGTAAAGAAGAACCACCCAGTTTATAATGCAGGTTTCAGCACCACTTAACAGTGTAAAGAAGAACCACCCAGTTTATAATGCAGGTTTCAGCACCACTTAACAGTGTAAAGAAGAACCACCCAGTTTATAATGCAGGTTTCAGCACCACTTAACAGTGTAAAGAAGAACCACCCAGTTTATAATGCAGGTTTCAGCACCACTTAACAGTGTAAAGAAGAACCACCCAGTTTATAATGCAGGTTTCAGCACCACTTAACAGTGTAAAGAAGAACCACCCAGTTTATAATGCAGGTTTCAGCACCACTTAACAGTGTAAAGAAGAACCACCCAGTTTATAATGCAGGTTTCAGCACCACTTAACAGTGTAAAGAAGAACCACCCAGTTTATAATGCAGGTTTCAGCACCACTTAACAGTGTAAAGAAGAACCACCCAGTTTATAATGCAGGTTTCAGCACCACTTAACAGTGTAAAGAAGAACCACCCAGTTTATAATGCAGGTTTCAGCACCACTTAACAGTGTAAAGAAGAACCACCCAGTTTATAATGCAGGTTTCAGCACCACTTAACAGTGTAAAGAAGAACCACCCAGTTTATAATGCAGGTTTCAGCACCACTTAACAGTGTAAAGAAGAACCACCCAGTTTATAATGCAGGTTTCAGCACCACTTAACAGTGTAAAGAAGAACCACCCAGTTTATAATGCAGGTTTCAGCACCACTTAACAGTGTAAAGAAGAACCACCCAGTTTATAATGCAGGTTTCAGCACCACTTAACAGTGTAAAGAAGAACCACCCAGTTTATAATGCAGGTTTCAGCACCACTTAACAGTGTAAAGAAGAACCACCCAGTTTATAATGCAGGTTTCAGCACCACTTAACAGTGTAAAGAAGAACCACCCAGTTTATAATGCAGGTTTCAGCACCACTTAACAGTGTAAAGAAGAACCACCCAGTTTATAATGCAGGTTTCAGCACCACTTAACAGTGTAAAGAAGAACCACCCAGTTTATAATGCAGGTTTCAGCACCACTTAACAGTGTAAAGAAGAACCACCCAGTTTATAATGCAGGTTTCAGCACCACTTAACAGTGTAAAGAAGAACCACCCAGTTTATAATGCAGGTTTCAGCACCACTTAACAGTGTAAAGAAGAACCACCCAGTTTATAATGCAGGTTTCAGCACCACTTAACAGTGTAAAGAAGAACCACCCAGTTTATAATGCAGGTTTCAGCACCACTTAACAGTGTAAAGAAGAACCACCCAGTTTATAATGCAGGTTTCAGCACCACTTAACAGTGTAAAGAAGAACCACCCAGTTTATAATGCAGGTTTCAGCACCACTTAACAGTGTAAAGAAGAACCACCCAGTTTATAATGCAGGTTTCAGCACCACTTAACAGTGTAAAGAAGAACCACCCAGTTTATAATGCAGGTTTCAGCACCACTTAACAGTGTAAAGAAGAACCACCCAGTTTATAATGCAGGTTTCAGCACCACTTAACAGTGTAAAGAAGAACCACCCAGTTTATAATGCAGGTTTCAGCACCACTTAACAGTGTAAAGAAGAACCACCCAGTTTATAATGCAGGTTTCAGCACCACTTAACAGTGTAAAGAAGAACCACCCAGTTTATAATGCAGGTTTCAGCACCACTTAACAGTGTAAAGAAGAACCACCCAGTTTATAATGCAGGTTTCAGCACCACTTAACAGTGTAAAGAAGAACCACCCAGTTTATAATGCAGGTTTCAGCACCACTTAACAGTGTAAAGAAGAACCACCCAGTTTATAATGCAGGTTTCAGCACCACTTAACAGTGTAAAGAAGAACCACCCAGTTTATAATGCAGGTTTCAGCACCACTTAACAGTGTAAAGAAGAACCACCCAGTTTATAATGCAGGTTTCAGCACCACTTAACAGTGTAAAGAAGAACCACCCAGTTTATAATGCAGGTTTCAGCACCACTTAACAGTGTAAAGAAGAACCACCCAGTTTATAATGCAGGTTTCAGCACCACTTAACAGTGTAAAGAAGAACCACCCAGTTTATAATGCAGGTTTCAGCACCACTTAACAGTGTAAAGAAGAACCACCCAGTTTATAATGCAGGTTTCAGCACCACTTAACAGTGTAAAGAAGAACCACCCAGTTTATAATGCAGGTTTCAGCACCACTTAACAGTGTAAAGAAGAACCACCCAGTTTATAATGCAGGTTTCAGCACCACTTAACAGTGTAAAGAAGAACCACCCAGTTTATAATGCAGGTTTCAGCACCACTTAACAGTGTAAAGAAGAACCACCCAGTTTATAATGCAGGTTTCAGCACCACTTAACAGTGTAAAGAAGAACCACCCAGTTTATAATGCAGGTTTCAGCACCACTTAACAGTGTAAAGAAGAACCACCCAGTTTATAATGCAGGTTTCAGCACCACTTAACAGTGTAAAGAAGAACCACCCAGTTTATAATGCAGGTTTCAGCACCACTTAACAGTGTAAAGAAGAACCACCCAGTTTATAATGCAGGTTTCAGCACCACTTAACAGTGTAAAGAAGAACCACCCAGTTTATAATGCAGGTTTCAGCACCACTTAACAGTGTAAAGAAGAACCACCCAGTTTATAATGCAGGTTTCAGCACCACTTAACAGTGTAAAGAAGAACCACCCAGTTTATAATGCAGGTTTCAGCACCACTTAACAGTGTAAAGAAGAACCACCCAGTTTATAATGCAGGTTTCAGCACCACTTAACAGTGTAAAGAAGAACCACCCAGTTTATAATGCAGGTTTCAGCACCACTTAACAGTGTAAAGAAGAACCACCCAGTTTATAATGCAGGTTTCAGCACCACTTAACAGTGTAAAGAAGAACCACCCAGTTTATAATGCAGGTTTCAGCACCACTTAACAGTGTAAAGAAGAACCACCCAGTTTATAATGCAGGTTTCAGCACCACTTAACAGTGTAAAGAAGAACCACCCAGTTTATAATGCAGGTTTCAGCACCACTTAACAGTGTAAAGAAGAACCACCCAGTTTATAATGCAGGTTTCAGCACCACTTAACAGTGTAAAGAAGAACCACCCAGTTTATAATGCAGGTTTCAGCACCACTTAACAGTGTAAAGAAGAACCACCCAGTTTATAATGCAGGTTTCAGCACCACTTAACAGTGTAAAGAAGAACCACCCAGTTTATAATGCAGGTTTCAGCACCACTTAACAGTGTAAAGAAGAACCACCCAGTTTATAATGCAGGTTTCAGCACCACTTAACAGTGTAAAGAAGAACCACCCAGTTTATAATGCAGGTTTCAGCACCACTTAACAGTGTAAAGAAGAACCACCCAGTTTATAATGCAGGTTTCAGCACCACTTAACAGTGTAAAGAAGAACCACCCAGTTTATAATGCAGGTTTCAGCACCACTTAACAGTGTAAAGAAGAACCACCCAGTTTATAATGCAGGTTTCAGCACCACTTAACAGTGTAAAGAAGAACCACCCAGTTTATAATGCAGGTTTCAGCACCACTTAACAGTGTAAAGAAGAACCACCCAGTTTATAATGCAGGTTTCAGCACCACTTAACAGTGTAAAGAAGAACCACCCAGTTTATAATGCAGGTTTCAGCACCACTTAACAGTGTAAAGAAGAACCACCCAGTTTATAATGCAGGTTTCAGCACCACTTAACAGTGTAAAGAAGAACCACCCAGTTTATAATGCAGGTTTCAGCACCACTTAACAGTGTAAAGAAGAACCACCCAGTTTATAATGCAGGTTTCAGCACCACTTAACAGTGTAAAGAAGAACCACCCAGTTTATAATGCAGGTTTCAGCACCACTTAACAGTGTAAAGAAGAACCACCCAGTTTATAATGCAGGTTTCAGCACCACTTAACAGTGTAAAGAAGAACCACCCAGTTTATAATGCAGGTTTCAGCACCACTTAACAGTGTAAAGAAGAACCACCCAGTTTATAATGCAGGTTTCAGCACCACTTAACAGTGTAAAGAAGAACCACCCAGTTTATAATGCAGGTTTCAGCACCACTTAACAGTGTAAAGAAGAACCACCCAGTTTATAATGCAGGTTTCAGCACCACTTAACAGTGTAAAGAAGAACCACCCAGTTTATAATGCAGGTTTCAGCACCACTTAACAGTGTAAAGAAGAACCACCCAGTTTATAATGCAGGTTTCAGCACCACTTAACAGTGTAAAGAAGAACCACCCAGTTTATAATGCAGGTTTCAGCACCACTTAACAGTGTAAAGAAGAACCACCCAGTTTATAATGCAGGTTTCAGCACCACTTAACAGTGTAAAGAAGAACCACCCAGTTTATAATGCAGGTTTCAGCACCACTTAACAGTGTAAAGAAGAACCACCCAGTTTATAATGCAGGTTTCAGCACCACTTAACAGTGTAAAGAAGAACCACCCAGTTTATAATGCAGGTTTCAGCACCACTTAACAGTGTAAAGAAGAACCACCCAGTTTATAATGCAGGTTTCAGCACCACTTAACAGTGTAAAGAAGAACCACCCAGTTTATAATGCAGGTTTCAGCACCACTTAACAGTGTAAAGAAGAACCACCCAGTTTATAATGCAGGTTTCAGCACCACTTAACAGTGTAAAGAAGAACCACCCAGTTTATAATGCAGGTTTCAGCACCACTTAACAGTGTAAAGAAGAACCACCCAGTTTATAATGCAGGTTTCAGCACCACTTAACAGTGTAAAGAAGAACCACCCAGTTTATAATGCAGGTTTCAGCACCACTTAACAGTGTAAAGAAGAACCACCCAGTTTATAATGCAGGTTTCAGCACCACTTAACAGTGTAAAGAAGAACCACCCAGTTTATAATGCAGGTTTCAGCACCACTTAACAGTGTAAAGAAGAACCACCCAGTTTATAATGCAGGTTTCAGCACCACTTAACAGTGTAAAGAAGAACCACCCAGTTTATAATGCAGGTTTCAGCACCACTTAACAGTGTAAAGAAGAACCACCCAGTTTATAATGCAGGTTTCAGCACCACTTAACAGTGTAAAGAAGAACCACCCAGTTTATAATGCAGGTTTCAGCACCACTTAACAGTGTAAAGAAGAACCACCCAGTTTATAATGCAGGTTTCAGCACCACTTAACAGTGTAAAGAAGAACCACCCAGTTTATAATGCAGGTTTCAGCACCACTTAACAGTGTAAAGAAGAACCACCCAGTTTATAATGCAGGTTTCAGCACCACTTAACAGTGTAAAGAAGAACCACCCAGTTTATAATGCAGGTTTCAGCACCACTTAACAGTGTAAAGAAGAACCACCCAGTTTATAATGCAGGTTTCAGCACCACTTAACAGTGTAAAGAAGAACCACCCAGTTTATAATGCAGGTTTCAGCACCACTTAACAGTGTAAAGAAGAACCACCCAGTTTATAATGCAGGTTTCAGCACCACTTAACAGTGTAAAGAAGAACCACCCAGTTTATAATGCAGGTTTCAGCACCACTTAACAGTGTAAAGAAGAACCACCCAGTTTATAATGCAGGTTTCAGCACCACTTAACAGTGTAAAGAAGAACCACCCAGTTTATAATGCAGGTTTCAGCACCACTTAACAGTGTAAAGAAGAACCACCCAGTTTATAATGCAGGTTTCAGCACCACTTAACAGTGTAAAGAAGAACCACCCAGTTTATAATGCAGGTTTCAGCACCACTTAACAGTGTAAAGAAGAACCACCCAGTTTATAATGCAGGTTTCAGCACCACTTAACAGTGTAAAGAAGAACCACCCAGTTTATAATGCAGGTTTCAGCACCACTTAACAGTGTAAAGAAGAACCACCCAGTTTATAATGCAGGTTTCAGCACCACTTAACAGTGTAAAGAAGAACCACCCAGTTTATAATGCAGGTTTCAGCACCACTTAACAGTGTAAAGAAGAACCACCCAGTTTATAATGCAGGTTTCAGCACCACTTAACAGTGTAAAGAAGAACCACCCAGTTTATAATGCAGGTTTCAGCACCACTTAACAGTGTAAAGAAGAACCACCCAGTTTATAATGCAGGTTTCAGCACCACTTAACAGTGTAAAGAAGAACCACCCAGTTTATAATGCAGGTTTCAGCACCACTTAACAGTGTAAAGAAGAACCACCCAGTTTATAATGCAGGTTTCAGCACCACTTAACAGTGTAAAGAAGAACCACCCAGTTTATAATGCAGGTTTCAGCACCACTTAACAGTGTAAAGAAGAACCACCCAGTTTATAATGCAGGTTTCAGCACCACTTAACAGTGTAAAGAAGAACCACCCAGTTTATAATGCAGGTTTCAGCACCACTTAACAGTGTAAAGAAGAACCACCCAGTTTATAATGCAGGTTTCAGCACCACTTAACAGTGTAAAGAAGAACCACCCAGTTTATAATGCAGGTTTCAGCACCACTTAACAGTGTAAAGAAGAACCACCCAGTTTATAATGCAGGTTTCAGCACCACTTAACAGTGTAAAGAAGAACCACCCAGTTTATAATGCAGGTTTCAGCACCACTTAACAGTGTAAAGAAGAACCACCCAGTTTATAATGCAGGTTTCAGCACCACTTAACAGTGTAAAGAAGAACCACCCAGTTTATAATGCAGGTTTCAGCACCACTTAACAGTGTAAAGAAGAACCACCCAGTTTATAATGCAGGTTTCAGCACCACTTAACAGTGTAAAGAAGAACCACCCAGTTTATAATGCAGGTTTCAGCACCACTTAACAGTGTAAAGAAGAACCACCCAGTTTATAATGCAGGTTTCAGCACCACTTAACAGTGTAAAGAAGAACCACCCAGTTTATAATGCAGGTTTCAGCACCACTTAACAGTGTAAAGAAGAACCACCCAGTTTATAATGCAGGTTTCAGCACCACTTAACAGTGTAAAGAAGAACCACCCAGTTTATAATGCAGGTTTCAGCACCACTTAACAGTGTAAAGAAGAACCACCCAGTTTATAATGCAGGTTTCAGCACCACTTAACAGTGTAAAGAAGAACCACCCAGTTTATAATGCAGGTTTCAGCACCACTTAACAGTGTAAAGAAGAACCACCCAGTTTATAATGCAGGTTTCAGCACCACTTAACAGTGTAAAGAAGAACCACCCAGTTTATAATGCAGGTTTCAGCACCACTTAACAGTGTAAAGAAGAACCACCCAGTTTATAATGCAGGTTTCAGCACCACTTAACAGTGTAAAGAAGAACCACCCAGTTTATAATGCAGGTTTCAGCACCACTTAACAGTGTAAAGAAGAACCACCCAGTTTATAATGCAGGTTTCAGCACCACTTAACAGTGTAAAGAAGAACCACCCAGTTTATAATGCAGGTTTCAGCACCACTTAACAGTGTAAAGAAGAACCACCCAGTTTATAATGCAGGTTTCAGCACCACTTAACAGTGTAAAGAAGAACCACCCAGTTTATAATGCAGGTTTCAGCACCACTTAACAGTGTAAAGAAGAACCACCCAGTTTATAATGCAGGTTTCAGCACCACTTAACAGTGTAAAGAAGAACCACCCAGTTTATAATGCAGGTTTCAGCACCACTTAACAGTGTAAAGAAGAACCACCCAGTTTATAATGCAGGTTTCAGCACCACTTAACAGTGTAAAGAAGAACCACCCAGTTTATAATGCAGGTTTCAGCACCACTTAACAGTGTAAAGAAGAACCACCCAGTTTATAATGCAGGTTTCAGCACCACTTAACAGTGTAAAGAAGAACCACCCAGTTTATAATGCAGGTTTCAGCACCACTTAACAGTGTAAAGAAGAACCACCCAGTTTATAATGCAGGTTTCAGCACCACTTAACAGTGTAAAGAAGAACCACCCAGTTTATAATGCAGGTTTCAGCACCACTTAACAGTGTAAAGAAGAACCACCCAGTTTATAATGCAGGTTTCAGCACCACTTAACAGTGTAAAGAAGAACCACCCAGTTTATAATGCAGGTTTCAGCACCACTTAACAGTGTAAAGAAGAACCACCCAGTTTATAATGCAGGTTTCAGCACCACTTAACAGTGTAAAGAAGAACCACCCAGTTTATAATGCAGGTTTCAGCACCACTTAACAGTGTAAAGAAGAACCACCCAGTTTATAATGCAGGTTTCAGCACCACTTAACAGTGTAAAGAAGAACCACCCAGTTTATAATGCAGGTTTCAGCACCACTTAACAGTGTAAAGAAGAACCACCCAGTTTATAATGCAGGTTTCAGCACCACTTAACAGTGTAAAGAAGAACCACCCAGTTTATAATGCAGGTTTCAGCACCACTTAACAGTGTAAAGAAGAACCACCCAGTTTATAATGCAGGTTTCAGCACCACTTAACAGTGTAAAGAAGAACCACCCAGTTTATAATGCAGGTTTCAGCACCACTTAACAGTGTAAAGAAGAACCACCCAGTTTATAATGCAGGTTTCAGCACCACTTAACAGTGTAAAGAAGAACCACCCAGTTTATAATGCAGGTTTCAGCACCACTTAACAGTGTAAAGAAGAACCACCCAGTTTATAATGCAGGTTTCAGCACCACTTAACAGTGTAAAGAAGAACCACCCAGTTTATAATGCAGGTTTCAGCACCACTTAACAGTGTAAAGAAGAACCACCCAGTTTATAATGCAGGTTTCAGCACCACTTAACAGTGTAAAGAAGAACCACCCAGTTTATAATGCAGGTTTCAGCACCACTTAACAGTGTAAAGAAGAACCACCCAGTTTATAATGCAGGTTTCAGCACCACTTAACAGTGTAAAGAAGAACCACCCAGTTTATAATGCAGGTTTCAGCACCACTTAACAGTGTAAAGAAGAACCACCCAGTTTATAATGCAGGTTTCAGCACCACTTAACAGTGTAAAGAAGAACCACCCAGTTTATAATGCAGGTTTCAGCACCACTTAACAGTGTAAAGAAGAACCACCCAGTTTATAATGCAGGTTTCAGCACCACTTAACAGTGTAAAGAAGAACCACCCAGTTTATAATGCAGGTTTCAGCACCACTTAACAGTGTAAAGAAGAACCACCCAGTTTATAATGCAGGTTTCAGCACCACTTAACAGTGTAAAGAAGAACCACCCAGTTTATAATGCAGGTTTCAGCACCACTTAACAGTGTAAAGAAGAACCACCCAGTTTATAATGCAGGTTTCAGCACCACTTAACAGTGTAAAGAAGAACCACCCAGTTTATAATGCAGGTTTCAGCACCACTTAACAGTGTAAAGAAGAACCACCCAGTTTATAATGCAGGTTTCAGCACCACTTAACAGTGTAAAGAAGAACCACCCAGTTTATAATGCAGGTTTCAGCACCACTTAACAGTGTAAAGAAGAACCACCCAGTTTATAATGCAGGTTTCAGCACCACTTAACAGTGTAAAGAAGAACCACCCAGTTTATAATGCAGGTTTCAGCACCACTTAACAGTGTAAAGAAGAACCACCCAGTTTATAATGCAGGTTTCAGCACCACTTAACAGTGTAAAGAAGAACCACCCAGTTTATAATGCAGGTTTCAGCACCACTTAACAGTGTAAAGAAGAACCACCCAGTTTATAATGCAGGTTTCAGCACCACTTAACAGTGTAAAGAAGAACCACCCAGTTTATAATGCAGGTTTCAGCACCACTTAACAGTGTAAAGAAGAACCACCCAGTTTATAATGCAGGTTTCAGCACCACTTAACAGTGTAAAGAAGAACCACCCAGTTTATAATGCAGGTTTCAGCACCACTTAACAGTGTAAAGAAGAACCACCCAGTTTATAATGCAGGTTTCAGCACCACTTAACAGTGTAAAGAAGAACCACCCAGTTTATAATGCAGGTTTCAGCACCACTTAACAGTGTAAAGAAGAACCACCCAGTTTATAATGCAGGTTTCAGCACCACTTAACAGTGTAAAGAAGAACCACCCAGTTTATAATGCAGGTTTCAGCACCACTTAACAGTGTAAAGAAGAACCACCCAGTTTATAATGCAGGTTTCAGCACCACTTAACAGTGTAAAGAAGAACCACCCAGTTTATAATGCAGGTTTCAGCACCACTTAACAGTGTAAAGAAGAACCACCCAGTTTATAATGCAGGTTTCAGCACCACTTAACAGTGTAAAGAAGAACCACCCAGTTTATAATGCAGGTTTCAGCACCACTTAACAGTGTAAAGAAGAACCACCCAGTTTATAATGCAGGTTTCAGCACCACTTAACAGTGTAAAGAAGAACCACCCAGTTTATAATGCAGGTTTCAGCACCACTTAACAGTGTAAAGAAGAACCACCCAGTTTATAATGCAGGTTTCAGCACCACTTAACAGTGTAAAGAAGAACCACCCAGTTTATAATGCAGGTTTCAGCACCACTTAACAGTGTAAAGAAGAACCACCCAGTTTATAATGCAGGTTTCAGCACCACTTAACAGTGTAAAGAAGAACCACCCAGTTTATAATGCAGGTTTCAGCACCACTTAACAGTGTAAAGAAGAACCACCCAGTTTATAATGCAGGTTTCAGCACCACTTAACAGTGTAAAGAAGAACCACCCAGTTTATAATGCAGGTTTCAGCACCACTTAACAGTGTAAAGAAGAACCACCCAGTTTATAATGCAGGTTTCAGCACCACTTAACAGTGTAAAGAAGAACCACCCAGTTTATAATGCAGGTTTCAGCACCACTTAACAGTGTAAAGAAGAACCACCCAGTTTATAATGCAGGTTTCAGCACCACTTAACAGTGTAAAGAAGAACCACCCAGTTTATAATGCAGGTTTCAGCACCACTTAACAGTGTAAAGAAGAACCACCCAGTTTATAATGCAGGTTTCAGCACCACTTAACAGTGTAAAGAAGAACCACCCAGTTTATAATGCAGGTTTCAGCACCACTTAACAGTGTAAAGAAGAACCACCCAGTTTATAATGCAGGTTTCAGCACCACTTAACAGTGTAAAGAAGAACCACCCAGTTTATAATGCAGGTTTCAGCACCACTTAACAGTGTAAAGAAGAACCACCCAGTTTATAATGCAGGTTTCAGCACCACTTAACAGTGTAAAGAAGAACCACCCAGTTTATAATGCAGGTTTCAGCACCACTTAACAGTGTAAAGAAGAACCACCCAGTTTATAATGCAGGTTTCAGCACCACTTAACAGTGTAAAGAAGAACCACCCAGTTTATAATGCAGGTTTCAGCACCACTTAACAGTGTAAAGAAGAACCACCCAGTTTATAATGCAGGTTTCAGCACCACTTAACAGTGTAAAGAAGAACCACCCAGTTTATAATGCAGGTTTCAGCACCACTTAACAGTGTAAAGAAGAACCACCCAGTTTATAATGCAGGTTTCAGCACCACTTAACAGTGTAAAGAAGAACCACCCAGTTTATAATGCAGGTTTCAGCACCACTTAACAGTGTAAAGAAGAACCACCCAGTTTATAATGCAGGTTTCAGCACCACTTAACAGTGTAAAGAAGAACCACCCAGTTTATAATGCAGGTTTCAGCACCACTTAACAGTGTAAAGAAGAACCACCCAGTTTATAATGCAGGTTTCAGCACCACTTAACAGTGTAAAGAAGAACCACCCAGTTTATAATGCAGGTTTCAGCACCACTTAACAGTGTAAAGAAGAACCACCCAGTTTATAATGCAGGTTTCAGCACCACTTAACAGTGTAAAGAAGAACCACCCAGTTTATAATGCAGGTTTCAGCACCACTTAACAGTGTAAAGAAGAACCACCCAGTTTATAATGCAGGTTTCAGCACCACTTAACAGTGTAAAGAAGAACCACCCAGTTTATAATGCAGGTTTCAGCACCACTTAACAGTGTAAAGAAGAACCACCCAGTTTATAATGCAGGTTTCAGCACCACTTAACAGTGTAAAGAAGAACCACCCAGTTTATAATGCAGGTTTCAGCACCACTTAACAGTGTAAAGAAGAACCACCCAGTTTATAATGCAGGTTTCAGCACCACTTAACAGTGTAAAGAAGAACCACCCAGTTTATAATGCAGGTTTCAGCACCACTTAACAGTGTAAAGAAGAACCACCCAGTTTATAATGCAGGTTTCAGCACCACTTAACAGTGTAAAGAAGAACCACCCAGTTTATAATGCAGGTTTCAGCACCACTTAACAGTGTAAAGAAGAACCACCCAGTTTATAATGCAGGTTTCAGCACCACTTAACAGTGTAAAGAAGAACCACCCAGTTTATAATGCAGGTTTCAGCACCACTTAACAGTGTAAAGAAGAACCACCCAGTTTATAATGCAGGTTTCAGCACCACTTAACAGTGTAAAGAAGAACCACCCAGTTTATAATGCAGGTTTCAGCACCACTTAACAGTGTAAAGAAGAACCACCCAGTTTATAATGCAGGTTTCAGCACCACTTAACAGTGTAAAGAAGAACCACCCAGTTTATAATGCAGGTTTCAGCACCACTTAACAGTGTAAAGAAGAACCACCCAGTTTATAATGCAGGTTTCAGCACCACTTAACAGTGTAAAGAAGAACCACCCAGTTTATAATGCAGGTTTCAGCACCACTTAACAGTGTAAAGAAGAACCACCCAGTTTATAATGCAGGTTTCAGCACCACTTAACAGTGTAAAGAAGAACCACCCAGTTTATAATGCAGGTTTCAGCACCACTTAACAGTGTAAAGAAGAACCACCCAGTTTATAATGCAGGTTTCAGCACCACTTAACAGTGTAAAGAAGAACCACCCAGTTTATAATGCAGGTTTCAGCACCACTTAACAGTGTAAAGAAGAACCACCCAGTTTATAATGCAGGTTTCAGCACCACTTAACAGTGTAAAGAAGAACCACCCAGTTTATAATGCAGGTTTCAGCACCACTTAACAGTGTAAAGAAGAACCACCCAGTTTATAATGCAGGTTTCAGCACCACTTAACAGTGTAAAGAAGAACCACCCAGTTTATAATGCAGGTTTCAGCACCACTTAACAGTGTAAAGAAGAACCACCCAGTTTATAATGCAGGTTTCAGCACCACTTAACAGTGTAAAGAAGAACCACCCAGTTTATAATGCAGGTTTCAGCACCACTTAACAGTGTAAAGAAGAACCACCCAGTTTATAATGCAGGTTTCAGCACCACTTAACAGTGTAAAGAAGAACCACCCAGTTTATAATGCAGGTTTCAGCACCACTTAACAGTGTAAAGAAGAACCACCCAGTTTATAATGCAGGTTTCAGCACCACTTAACAGTGTAAAGAAGAACCACCCAGTTTATAATGCAGGTTTCAGCACCACTTAACAGTGTAAAGAAGAACCACCCAGTTTATAATGCAGGTTTCAGCACCACTTAACAGTGTAAAGAAGAACCACCCAGTTTATAATGCAGGTTTCAGCACCACTTAACAGTGTAAAGAAGAACCACCCAGTTTATAATGCAGGTTTCAGCACCACTTAACAGTGTAAAGAAGAACCACCCAGTTTATAATGCAGGTTTCAGCACCACTTAACAGTGTAAAGAAGAACCACCCAGTTTATAATGCAGGTTTCAGCACCACTTAACAGTGTAAAGAAGAACCACCCAGTTTATAATGCAGGTTTCAGCACCACTTAACAGTGTAAAGAAGAACCACCCAGTTTATAATGCAGGTTTCAGCACCACTTAACAGTGTAAAGAAGAACCACCCAGTTTATAATGCAGGTTTCAGCACCACTTAACAGTGTAAAGAAGAACCACCCAGTTTATAATGCAGGTTTCAGCACCACTTAACAGTGTAAAGAAGAACCACCCAGTTTATAATGCAGGTTTCAGCACCACTTAACAGTGTAAAGAAGAACCACCCAGTTTATAATGCAGGTTTCAGCACCACTTAACAGTGTAAAGAAGAACCACCCAGTTTATAATGCAGGTTTCAGCACCACTTAACAGTGTAAAGAAGAACCACCCAGTTTATAATGCAGGTTTCAGCACCACTTAACAGTGTAAAGAAGAACCACCCAGTTTATAATGCAGGTTTCAGCACCACTTAACAGTGTAAAGAAGAACCACCCAGTTTATAATGCAGGTTTCAGCACCACTTAACAGTGTAAAGAAGAACCACCCAGTTTATAATGCAGGTTTCAGCACCACTTAACAGTGTAAAGAAGAACCACCCAGTTTATAATGCAGGTTTCAGCACCACTTAACAGTGTAAAGAAGAACCACCCAGTTTATAATGCAGGTTTCAGCACCACTTAACAGTGTAAAGAAGAACCACCCAGTTTATAATGCAGGTTTCAGCACCACTTAACAGTGTAAAGAAGAACCACCCAGTTTATAATGCAGGTTTCAGCACCACTTAACAGTGTAAAGAAGAACCACCCAGTTTATAATGCAGGTTTCAGCACCACTTAACAGTGTAAAGAAGAACCACCCAGTTTATAATGCAGGTTTCAGCACCACTTAACAGTGTAAAGAAGAACCACCCAGTTTATAATGCAGGTTTTAACACCACTTAACAGTGTAAAGAAGAACCACCCAGTTTATAATGCAGGTTTCAGCACCACTTAACAGTGTAAAGAAGAACCACCCAGTTTATAATGCAGGTTTCAGCACCACTTAACAGTGTAAAGAAGAACCACCCAGTTTATAATGCAGGTTTCAGCACCACTTAACAGTGTAAAGAAGAACCACACAGTTTATAATGCAGGTTTCAGCACCACTTAACAGTGTAAAGAAGAACCACCCAGTTTATAATGCAGGTTTCAGCACCACTTAACAGTGTAAAGAAGAACCACCCAGTTTATAATGCAGGTTTCAGCACCACTTAACAGTGTAAAGAAGAACCACCCAGTTTATAATGCAGGTTTCAGCACCACTTAACAGTGTAAAGAAGAACCACCCAGTTTATAATGCAGGTTTCAGCACCACTTAACAGTGTAAAGAAGAACCACCCAGTTTATAATGCAGGTTTCAGCACCACTTAACAGTGTAAAGAAGAACCACCCAGTTTATAATGCAGGTTTCAGCACCACTTAACAGTGTAAAGAAGAACCACCCAGTTTATAATGCAGGTTTCAGCACCACTTAACAGTGTAAAGAAGAACCACCCAGTTTATAATGCAGGTTTCAGCACCACTTAACAGTGTAAAGAAGAACCACCCAGTTTATAATGCAGGTTTCAGCACCACTTAACAGTGTAAAGAAGAACCACCCAGTTTAAAATGCAGGTTTCAGCACCACTTAACAGTGTAAAGAAGAACCACCCAGTTTATAATGCAGGTTTCAGCACCACTTAACAGTGTAAAGAAGAACCACCCAGTTTATAATGCAGGTTTCAGCACCACTTAACAGTGTAAAGAAGGACCACCCAGTTTATAATGCAGGTTTCAGCACCACTTAACAGTGTAAAGAAGAACCACCCAGTTTATAATGCAGGTTTCAGCACCACTTAACAGTGTAAAGAAGAACCACCCAGTTTATAATGCAGGTTTCAGCACCACTTAACAGTGTAAAGAAGAACCACCCAGTTTATAATGCAGGTTTCAGCACCACTTAACAGTGTAAAGAAGAACCCGATTATCTGAATGTCAAGGTTTCTCAACACAGTAAATAGTTATAATCTAATTGATGTATCTAAGAAATATCTCTTCTAATGACAGAGATGATAAGACCCCATTATTATGAATGTAATGTCTCACCTGTTCAGTTACCGTTATATCTTACATGTAACGGACTACCTTCATTCTCTCCTCACCTATCACTGTCATCCAGCTCTCTAGTGATTCTCCTTCAGAGTTGGTACACTTGTAGAGTCCTTCATCTGACTTGGATACTGCAGGGACGGTCATCTCTCCTGTAGTCTCATTCCTGATGAGGGATCCATCTTTGTAGAAATCAGCTGTGAGGTTAGAGGGAGTTCCCTGATATCTGCAGCGCAGAGTCACAGATTCTCCCTCAGTCACAGGAAGGACAGGGCTCTCCAGGATCACAGCTCCATCTGTATATAATATATAAACATCATATATAAACAGGTCTGTCCAGGATCACAGCTCCATCTGTATATAATATATAAACATCATATATAAACAGGTCTCTCCAGGATCACAGCTCCAGCTGTATATAATATATAAACATCATATATAAACAGGTCTCTCCAGGATCACAGCACCAGCTGTATATAATATATAAACAGGTCTCTCCAGGATCACAGCTCCATCTGTATATAACATATAAACATCATATATAAACAGGTCTCTCCAGGATCACAGCTCCAGCTGTATATAATATATAAACATCATATATAAACAGGTCTCTCCAGGATCACAGCACCAGCTGTATATAATATATAAACAGGTCTCTCCAGGATCACTGCTCCAGCTGTATATAATATATAGACATTATATATACAGGTCTCTCCAGGATCACAGCTCCAGCTGTATATAATATATAAACATCATATATAAACAGGTCTCTCCAGGATCACAGCTCCAGCTGTATATAATATATAAACATCATATATAAACAGGTCTCTCCAGGATCACAGCACCGGCTGTATATCATATATAAACAGGTCTCTCCAGGATCACTGCTCCAGCTGTATATAATATATAGACATTATATATACAGGTCTCTCCAGGATCACAGCTCCAGCTGTATATAATATATAAACATCATATATAAACAGGTCTCTCCAGGATCACAGCTCCAGCTGTATATAATATATAAACAGGTCTCTCCAGGATCACAGCTCCAGCTGTATATAATATATAAACAGGTCTCTCCAGGATCACAGCTCCAGCTGTATATAATATATAAACATCATATATAAACAGGTCTCTCCAGGATCACAGCTCCAGCTGTATATAATATATAAACATCATATATAAACAGGTCTCTCCAGGATCACAGCTCCAGCTGTATATAATATATAAACATCATATATAAACAGGTCTCTCCAGGATCACAGCTCCAGCTGTATATAATATATAAACAGGTCTCTCCAGGATCACAGCTCCAGCTGTATATAATATATAAACATCATATATAAACAGGTCTCTCCAGGATCACAGCTCCAGCTGTATATAATATATAAACATCATATATAAACAGGTCTCTCCAGGATCACAGCTCCAGCTGTATATAATATATAAACAACACATATAAACATAACATCAGCTATCTGAAACCAGATGAACCACTAAACACTATAATGTTAGTAGATGGTGTTTGTGGACATACCATGTACTGTGATGTTGACAGCATTGCTGTGTTCTCCAGACCCAGACTCACACCAGTACACTCCACTGTCTGATGGTATTGGAAACACAATGCATGAAGACCCTTGTTGTTTTCCCCAGTCAGTAGTACACTCTGAAAGGATTCCTCTCTCTGTGTTCCTCACCACTCTCCATCCAGTAGAGTTCCCCTGAACCTCACAGCTCAGAGAGACAGACTCTAATTCAAAGAACTGAGATCTGTCAGGACTGACACTCAGAGAGGCTGGAAGAGAGAGATCTGAGAGAGAGAGATCTGAGAGACAGAAAAAAGAAAGAAAGAAAGAAAGAAAAAAGAGGAAGAGAGAAACGAGAGAGAGAGTTGTTTTGTCTAAAGTAAATAATACAATTAAGAGTGATGAAGCCTTTGGACAGCATTGGAACAGAGATAATGAAACACACCAGAGAGAGGCTATTCTCTAGCTGTTTAACCTGGTGATGAGGGTAGGATACTATCCTGAGATCTGGAGACAAGGCTTTATATTCTAACAGAGATACTGAAACACAGCAGAGAGGCTATTCTCTAGCTGTTTAACCTGGTGATGAGGGTAGGATACTATCCTGAGATCTGGAGACAAGGCTTTATATTCTAACAGAGATACTGAAACACAGCAGAGAGGCTATTCTCTAGCTGTTTAACCTGGTGATGAGGGTAGGATACTATCCTGAGATCTGGAGACAAGGTTTTATATTCTAACAGAGATACTGAAACACAGCAGAGAGGCTATTCTCTAGCTGTTTAACCTGGTGATGAGGGTAGGATACTATCCTGAGATCTGGAGACAAGGCTTTATATTCTAACAGAGATACTGAAACACAGCAGAGAGGCTATTCTCTAGCTGTTTAACCTGGTGATGAGGGTAGGATACTATCCTGAGATCTGGAGACAAGGCTTTATATTCTAACAGAGATACTGAAACACAGCAGAGAGAGGCTATTCTCTAGCTGTTTAACCTGGTGATGAGGGTAGGATACTATCCTGAGATCTGGAGACAAGGCTTTATATTCTAACAGAGATACTGAAACACAGCAGAGAGGCTATTATCTAGCTGTTTAACCTGGTGATGAGGGTAGGATACTATCCTGAGACAAGGCTTTATATTCTAACAGAGATACTGAAACACAGCAGAGAGGCTATTATCTAGCTGTTTAACCTGGTGATGAGGGTAGGATACTATCCTGAGACAAGGCTTTATATTCTAACAGAGATACTGAAACACAGCAGAGAGGCTATTATCTAGCTGTTTAACCTAGTGATGAGGGTAGGATACTATCCTGAGATCTGGAGACAAGGCTTTATATTCTAACAGAGATACTGAAACACAGCAGAGAGGCTATTATCTAGCTGTTTAACCTGGTGATGAGGGTAGGATACTATCCTGAGACAAGGCTATCTGCTGTTCCAATATACAGCATCCTCTGTAATTATTGGGACAGTGAAGGGTAGGTAGGGTTAGTATAGGGGTAGGTAGGGTTAGTGTATGGGTAGATAGGGTTAGTGTGGGGTAGGTAGGAGGTAGTTTAGGGTAGATATAATGGTATATGCAGTGTTCTCTGTAATTATTGGGACAAATTCCATTTCCACAGAGGGTTCTACCTGGAACCAAAGGACAGACGAGAAATCTTTTGGAACCGTTTGTGTGTGTTTGTTTGTCATAATTGTCACGGTCGTCATAAGGAGGAGATATAAGGAGGAGATAGGCGCAGAGTGATAAACATTCTATTTTATTAAAGAAAGAACATTGACAAAACTACCCGTGAAGCAATATGACTAATGCAAACAGGCAACTAAACATAGAATAACAACCCAAGGAATATGGTCCCCAATCAGAGACAACGATAAACAGCTGCCTCTGATTGAGAACCACTCCAGGCAACCATGGACATACAAACACCTAGACTAGATAAACCCCATAAACATACAAAACCCCCAAGACAATACAAACTACACAAACCACCCTTGTCAAACCCTAACCTAACCAAATAGTAAAGAAAACAAAGATAACTAAGGTCAGGGCGTGACAATAATATAATAGAGACAGTAGAACAGGCTGGTCTGTCATAATATAATAGAAAGACAGGAGGGAGGGAGGGAGGGAGGGAGGGAGGGAGGGAGGGTGGGAGGGAGGGAGGGAGGGAGGGAGGGAGGGAGGGAGGGAGGGAGGGAGGGAGGGATAAATAGAGTGAGGGCCAGTTGGTGTCAGACTGTCCTAATGTAGTATGGAATCTAAGATTCTGCAGACCTGATTAGTAAAACCCACCACAGGGTTGGAGTGATAATCAACATGTAACATGTTATACCCTGTGATGTGTTGCAGGTGAGAGCAGGTAGAACAGGTGGAGATCCTTTATGGAACCTTCTTTACTAAGAGAATAAGGACTGGAGACTGACATGAAGTCGCAACCAATGAAGAGACCAGGAGGACATGTTACTATTATAGATACTATTATAGAACAGGTGATGAATATAGAGAAATGTTACTATTATAGAACAGGTGATGAATATAGAGAAATGTTACTATTATAGAACAGGTGATGAATATAGAGAGATGTTACTATTATAGAACAGGTGATGAATATAGATAAATGTTACTATTATAGAACAGGTGATGAATATAGAGAAATGTTACTATTATAGAACAGGTGATGAATATAGAGAGATGTTACTATTATAGAACAGGTGATGAATATAGATAAATGTTACTATTATAGAACAGGTGATGAATATAGAGAAATGTTACTATTATAGAACAGGTGATGAATATAGATAAATGTTACTATTATAGAACAGGTGATGAATAAATGTTACTATTATAGAACAGGTGATGAATATAGAGAAATGTTACTATTATAGAACAGGTGATGAATATAGATAAATGTTACTATTATAGAACAGGTGATGAATATAGATAAATGTTACTATTATAGAACAGGTGATGAATATAGAGAAATGTTACTATTATAGAACAGGTGATGAATATAGAGAAATGTACTCACCTCCACCATGTCCGAGGCTACAGTATACCAGAGTACTCAACAGCACTGAAACACACAGAGAGAACTATCACTATGGTACATGATGTAAACACTGAAACACACAGAGAGAACTATCACTATGGTACATGATGTTAACACTGAAACACACAGAGAGAACTATCACTATGGTACATGATGGAAACACTGAAACACACAGAGAGAACTATCACTATGGTACATGATGTAAACACTGAAACATACAGAGATAACTATCACTATGGTACATGATGTAAACACTGAAACACACAGAGAGAACTATCACTATGGTACATGATGTAAACACTGAAACACACAGAGAGAACTATCACTATGGTACATGATGTAAACACTGAAACACACAGAGAGAACTATCACTATGGTACATGATGTTAACACTGAAACACACAGAGAGAACTATCACTATGGTACATGATGGAAACACTGAAACACACAGAGAGAACTATCACTATGGTACATGATGTAAACACTGAAACATACAGAGATAACTATCACTATGGTACATGATGTAAACACTGAAACACACAGAGAGAACTATCACTATGGTACATGATGGAAACATGTAATCCAACACATCCCTTATGTTGGCCTTCCACATCTACAGTAGAAATTATTTTTTGCTCTACGCTAGTCTAACTGGGGTCTGATGCCATGGAGACAGCTACTCTAATTGGAGTCTGATACCATGGAGACAGCTAGTCTAACTGGGGTCTGATGCCATGGAGACAGCTAGTCTGATGCCATGGAGACAGCTAGTCTAACTGGGGTCTGATACCATGGAGACAGCTAGTCTAACTGGTGTCTGATACCATAGAGACAGCTAGTCTGATACCATGGAGACAGCTAGTCTAAATGGGGTCTGATACCATGGAGACAGCTAGTCTAACTGGGGTCTGATACCATGGAGACAGCTAGTCTAACAGGGGTCTGATACCATGGAGACAGATAGTCTAACTGGGGTCTGATACCATGGAGACAGCTAGTCTAAATGGGGTCTGATACCATGGAGACAGCTAGTCTAACTGGGGTCTGATACCATGGAGACAGCTAGTCTAACTGGGGTCTGATACCATGGAGACAGCTAGTCTAAATGGGGTCTGATACCATGGAGACAGCTAGTCTAACTGGGGTCTGATGCCATGGAGACAGCTAGTCTAACTGGGGTCTGATACCATGGAGACAGCTAGTCTAACTGGGGTCTGATACCATGGAGACAGCTAGTCTAACTGGGGTCTGATACCATGGAGACAGCTAGTCTAACTGGGGTCTGATACCATGGAGACAGCTAGTCTAACTGGGGTCTGATACCATGGAGACAGCTAGTCTAACTGGGGTCTGATACCATGGAGACAGCTAGTCTAACTTGGGTCTGATACCATGGAGACAGCTAGTCTAAATGGGGTCTGATACCATGGAGACAGCTAGTCTAACTGGGGTCTGATACCATGGAGACAGCTAGTCTAACTGGGGTCTGATGCCATGGAGACAGCTAGTCTAACTGGGGTCTGATACCATGGAGACAGCTAGTCTAACTGGGGTCTGATACCATGGAGACAGCTAGTCTAACTGGGGTCTGATACCATGGAGACAGATAGTCTAACTGGGGTCTGATACCATAGAGACAGCTAGTCTAACTGGGGTCTGATACCATGGAGACAGCTAGTCTAACTGGGGTCTGATACCATGGAGACAGCTAGTCTAACTGGGGTCTGATACCATAGAGACAGCTAGTCTAACTGGGGTCTGATACCATAGAGACAGCTAGTCTAACTGGGGTCTGATACCATAGAGACAGCTAGTCTAACTGGGGTCTGATACCATAGAGACAGCTAGTCTAACTGGGGTCTGATGTATAATACTGTATATTAGATGGATGGGAGTTCATGACTCTGTATAATACTGTATATTAGATGGGAGTTCATGACTCTGTATAATACTGTATATTAGATGGGAGTTCATGACTCTGTATAGTACTGTATATTAGATGGAAGGGAGTTCATGACTCTGTATAATACTGTATATTAGATGGGAGTTCATGACTCTGTATAATACTGTATATTAGATGGGAGTTCATGACTCTGTATAATACTGTATATTAGATGGGAGTTCATGACTCTGTATAATGCTGTATATTAGATGGGAGTTCATGACTCTGTATAATACTGTATATTAGATGGGAGTTCATGTCTCTGTATAATACTGTATATTAGATGGGAGGGAGTTCATGACTCTGTATAATACTGTATATTAGATGGAAACGAGTTCCATGCCCTCATGACTCTGTATTACAGACCTATATCTATCATACCCTGCGGTCTTCAAAATCCACGTTAACAGATCACCGACCACTTCGAATCACACCGTACCTTCTCTGCTATGCAATCTGGTTCCGAGCTGGTCACGGGTCCACCTCAGCCACTCTCAAAGGTCCTAAACGTCATCCTAACCACCATCGATAAAAGACAATACTGTATAGCCGTATTCATCGACCTGGCCAAGGCATTCGACTATGTCAATCACCACATTCTTATCGGCAGACTCAACAGCCTTGGTTTCTCAAATGACTGCCTCACCTGGTTCACCAACTACTTCTCTGATAGAGTTCAGTGTGTCAAATCGGAGGACCTGTTGTCTGGACCTCTGGCAGTCTCTATGGGGGTGCCACAGGGTTCAATTCTCTGGCCGACTCTTTTCTCTGCATACATCAATGATGTCGCTCTTGCTGCTGGTGAGTCTCTGATCCACCTCTATGCAGATGACACCATTTTGTATACTTCTGGCCATTCTTTGGACACTGTGTTAACTAACCTACAGACGAGCTTCAATGCCATATAACACTCCTTAAGTCAAATCAAATTGATTTATAAAGCCCTTCTTACATCAGCTGATATCTCAAAGTCCTGTACAGAAACCCAGCCTAAAACCCCAAACAGCAAGCAATGCAGGTGTAGAAGCACAGTGGCTAGGAAAAACTCCCTAGAAAGGCGAGAACCTAGGAAGAAACCTAAAGAGGAACCAGGCTGTGAGGGGTGGCCAGTCCTCTTCTGGCTGTGCCGGGTGGAGATTATAACAGAACATGGCCAAGATGTTCAAATGTTCATAAATGACCAGCAGGGTCAGATAATAATAATCGCAGTGGATGTCGAGGGTGCAACAGGTCAGCACCTCAGGAATACATGTCAGTTGGCTTTTCATAGCCGATCATTCAGAGTATCTCTACCGCTCCTGCTGTCTCTAGAGAGTTGAAAACAGCAGGTCTGGGACAGGTAGCACATCCGGAGTTAAGTGGCCTCCAACTGCTCTTAAATGCAAGTAAAACTAAATGTGTGCTCTTCAACCGATCGCTGTCTGCACCTGCCCGCCCGTCCAGCATCACTACTCTGGACGGTTCTGACTTAGAATATGTGGACAACTACAAATACCTAGGTGTCTGGTTAGACTGTAAACTCTCCTTCCAGACTCACATTAAACTTCTTGTCAACAGGGGGGCGCTGTTTTCACTTTGGAAAAAATCGTGCCCAATTTAAACGGCCTCGTACTCTATTCTAGATCATACAATATGCATATTATTATTACTATTGGATAGAAAACACTCTCAAGTTTCTAAAACTGTTTGAATTATATATGTGAGTAAAACAGAACTCATTTGGCAGCAAACTTCCAAACAGGAAGTGAAAATTCTGAAAATGGGTGTCTATGTAAGGCCTTGCCTATTCAATGCCTTATATTTATCGATATGCATGCACTTCATACGCCTTCCACTATATGTCAACAGGCAGTGGAAGGTGGAATGGGGTGTCTAGCTTGATCTGAGGCAGAACAAGAGCTTTTGGAGTGGCAGGTCAGGAATATTCTTTGTCTACCAAGGCGCGCGACGGAGCTCGACATTGGCTTCTGAAAAGCATTCGGTTTACACGGCGAATATCTCCGGCTCTGATTTTATTTGATACATGTGATAATAACATCATAAAGTAGGTTTTTTCAACAAGGTTTTATCAGTTTATTCAACGTTTATTGGGACTTTGGAATTTTACGTTCTTTGCGCCAAGAGTTAATGGGCATGTTCGCGCCACATGGCTAGCTAAGGTTGCTAATTCGACAGAAGAAATGGACATTCTAAAACCAAACAACGATTTATTCTGGACCAAGGATTCCTTGTACAACATTCTGATGGAATCTCAACAAAAGTAAGAAAACATTTATGATGTTATTTCGTATTTCTGTGTAAAATGTTGAGTCCTATTCTCCGCCGTTTTGGTGAGCGCTGTCTCGCAATAACGCAAGCTGTATTTCGTACTAAAGTTATTTTTAAAAATCTAACACAGCGGTTGCATTAAGAACCAGTGTATCTTTCATTTGCCATACAACAAGTATTTTTATGTAAAGTTTAAGAAACTAAGATCCAAAGTGGGCTTTTTTACAGAAACCGTTCTACCTGTTGTTATGGTGATACTATTTATCAACCTTTCTACCTGTTGTTATGATGATACTATTTATCAACCTTTCTACCTGTTGTTATGGTGATACTATTTATCAACCTTTCTACCTGTTGTTATGGTGATACTATGTATCAACCTTTCTACCTGTTGTTATGGTGATACTATTTAACAACCTTTCTACCTGTTGTTGTTATGGTGATACTATTTATCAACCTTTCTACCTGTTGTTGTTATGGTGATACTATTTATCAACCTTTCTACCTGTTGTTGTTATGGTGATACTATTTATCAACCTTTCTACCTGTTGTTATGGTGATACTATTTATCAACCTTTCTACCTGTTGTTATGGTGATACTATTTAACAACCTTTCTACCTGTTGTTGTTATGGTGATACTATTTATCAACCTTTCTACCTGTTGTTGTTATGGTGATACTATTTATCAACCTTTCTACCTGTTGTTGTTATGGTGATACTATTTATCAACCTTTATACCTGTTGTTGTTATGGTGATACTATTTATCAACCTTTCTACCTGTTGTTGTTATGGTGATACTATTTAACAACCTTTCTACCTGTTGTTATGGTGATACTATTTATCAACCTTTCTACCTGTTGTTGTTATGGTGATACTATTTATCAACCTTTCTACCTGTTGTTATGGTGATACTATTTATCAACCTTTCTACCTGTTGTTGTTATGGTGATACTATTTATCAACCTTTCTACCTGTTGTTGTTATGGTGATACTATTTATCAACCTTTCTACCTGTTGTTGTTATGGTGATACTATTTAACAACCTTTCTACCTGTTGTTATGGTGATACTATTTATCAACCTTTCTACCTGTTGTTGTTATGGTGATACTATTTATCAACCTTTCTACCTGTTGTTGTTATGGTGATACTATTTAACAACCTTTCTACCTGTTGTTGTTATGGTGATACTATTTAACAACCTTTCTACCTGTTGTTGTTATGGTGATACTATTTATCAACCTTTCTACCTGTTGTTGTTATGGTGATACTATTTATCAACCTTTCTACCTGTTGTTATGGTGATACTATTTATCAACCTTTCTACCTGTTGTTGTTATGGTGATATTATTTATCAACCTTTATACCTGTTGTTGTTATGGTGATACTATTTAACAACCTTTCTACCTGTTGTTATGGTGATACTATTTAACAACCTTTCTACCTGTTGTTATGGTGATACTATTTATCAACCTTTCTACCTGTTGTTATGGTGATACTATTTAACAACCTTTCTCCCTGTTGTTATGGTGATACTATTTATCAACCTTTCTACCTGTTGTTGTTATGGTGATACTATTTATCAACCTTTCTACCTGTTGTTATGGTGATACTATTTATCAACCTTTATACCTGTTGTTATGGTGATACTATTTAACAACCTTTCTACCTGTTGTTGTTATGGTGATACTATTTAACAACCTTTCTACCTGTTGTTGTTATGGTGATACTATTTATCAACCTTTCTACCTGTTGTTGTTATGGTGATACTATTTAACAACCTGTTTACCTGTTGTAGTTATGGTGATACTATTTAACAACCTGTCTACCTGTTGTTGTTATGGTGATACTATTTATCAACCTGTCTACCTGTTGTTGTTATGGTGATACTATTTAACAACCTTTCTACCTGTTGTTGTTATGGTGATACTATTTAACAACCTGTCTACCTCTTGTTGTCATGGTGATACTATTTATTAACCTTTCTACCTGTTGTTATGGTGATACTATGTATCAAAGTTCAGATGCCTCTAATGTTAAATCCCTAGACCTTTAGTGTCTAGAGAGTTAGGTGGAGACTCCTTTAGTGTCTAGAGAGTTAGGTGGAGACTCCTTTAGTGTCTAGAGAGTTAGGTGGAGACTCCTTCAGTGTCTAGAGAGTTAGGTGGAGACTCCTTTAGTGTCTAGAGAGTTAGGTGGAGACTCCTTTAGTGTCTAGAGAGTTAGGTGGAGATGCCTTTAGTGTCTAGAGAGTTAGGTGGAGACTCATTTAGTGTCTAGAGAGTTAGGTGGAGACTCCTTTAGTGTCTAGAGAGTTAGGTGGAGACTCCTTTAGTGTCTAGAGAGTTAGGTGGAGACGCCTTTAGTGTCTAGAGAGTTAGGTGGAGACGCCTTAAGTGTCTAGAGAGTTAGGTGGAGACTCCTTTAGTGTCTAGAGAGTTAGGTGGAGACTCATTTAGTGTCTAGAGAGTTAGGTGGAGACGCCTTTAGTGTCTAGAGAGTTAGGTGGAGACGCCTTTAGTGTCTAGAGAGTTAGGTGGAGACTCCTTTAGTGTCTAGAGAGTTAGGTGGAGACTCCTTTAGTGTCTAGAGAGTTAGGTGGAGACTCCTTTAGTGTTTAGAGAGTTAGGTGAGACTCCTTTAGTGTCTAGAGAGTTAGGTGGAGACTCCTTTAGTGTCTAGAGAGTTAGGTGGAGACTCCTTTAGTGTCTAGAGAGTTAGGTGGAGACTCTTTTGGCTTCCTTGTGCCTTGCTGTGAAATGATCTACAATACAGTTTACATTTGGAGAAATGTGTGGCTATAGGGTATTTCAGACAGTTGTTAGGAGACCTTTTTAATGAAGATTGTAACTATTTTTGATTATTGTGTTTTCCTTTGTGTTTTATGTATTTTGATGTGTGTATGAATGTGTTCCTAATATTTTGGACATTCAGTGGATTAAGCCACACGATTTTAAGCCACACAGATATTAAACCACACAGATATTAAACCACACAGATATTAAACCAGATAATCACCGAGTATAAGACACAAGTGCTCCGTCTCACCTGCCGCGACACACTTACAAAGAGAGAGAAAAGGGGAGAGAGCGAGAGAGCGAGAGAGAGAGCGAGAGAGCGAGAGAGCGAGAGAGCGAGAGAGAGAGAGAGAGAGAGAGAGAGAGAGAGAGAGAGAGAGAGAGAGAGAGAGAGAGAGAGAGAGAGAGAGAGAGAGAGAGAGAGAGAGATAATGAGTACTTACAGAGCTGCCAGCAGAGTGGTGTCAGTTCTCTCATGTTTTGATGATGAGTGAGACTGAACTCCAGTTTTAGACTTATAGACAGTACGCCTCTTTCCTGTTCTGACCACACACACACGGCCCAGCTGACATGATGAAACAGAGGAAGAGAGAGTAGATTGTCTTGTCTTTACTTCCTCCGCTACCACTGTATATTCTTTCATTGCCACTCCTCCCACGCCTGGACTAGGGTCAAATCCGTTAAAGCCAACCATTCCCATGTGCTCAACTGTGTTATTCTGAGAGGATTGACCTCTAACCCCTACTATCAGTCACTACTATAGGGAGGAGGAGCTAAAGGCTCGAGAGTAGGGTCTAGGGAGTAGGGTCTAGGGAGTAGGGGCTAGGGAGTAGAGGCTAGGGATGGACCATGGTGCTTTTCTTCATTGGACACAACTCTGCTAAATGGCTCCCTCTTCTGTACAGTTTATGCATATTTGCCTAGTTGACATCTTACTAGTTAGTAGCCTGATCTGTAGCTGTAATACCACAGTAAACCAGAGAGGCAGCAATACAATGTTGTTCACTACACTACCTTGTTCCTGTCCTCTCTAGCTGTAATACCACCTGACATTATCTTCACCGGGGTGGCAGCATTCGGAATTTTGAATGAAAAGCGTGCCCAAATTAAACTGCCTGCTACTCAGGCCCAGAAGCTAGGATATGCATATAAGTGGTAGATTTGGATAGAAAACGTTTCCAAAACGGATAAAATCATGTCTGTGAGTATAACAAAACTGATAGTGCACGCGAAAACCTGAGGAAAATCCATCCAGGAAGTACTATTATTTTGAAAGGCTGTTTTTCCTTTGAGAGCCTATCCACCATACAAAGACTTAGGACGCAGTTCACGATCTCATTGGCTTCCTCAACATGTGACCAGTCTTTAGGCATTGTTTCAGGCTTTTACTCAGAAGAATGAGGGAGATACAGCACTTTCAATGAGTGGACAGTGGAAATTTCATGCGCATGATTGGGAACGCGCCTTTCTTGTTTCTCCTTTTCTATTGAAGAAGCTATTGTCCGGTTGAAATATGATAAATTATTTATGACAAAAACAACCTTAAGATTGATTTTAAACATCGTTTGATATGTTTCTACATACTTGTATTGTACTTTTTTGACTTTTCGTCTAAATGTTGATAGTGCACATTGTGCCTTTGGATTACTGCACCAAAAAACGTTTTTTGGACATAAAGAGGGACATTATAGAACAAAACAAAAAATGTATTGTGTAACATGTCCTATGAGTGCCACCAGATGAAGATCATCAAAGGTAAGTGATTAATTTTAACGCTATTCTGACTTTTGTGACACCTCTCCTTGGTTGCAAAATGGCTGTATGGTTTTGTGGCTAGGCGCTGACCTAACATATTCGCGTGGTGTGCTTTCAATGTAAAGCCTTTTTGAAATCTGACACAGCGGCTGGATTAACAAGACGTTTATCTTTAAAATGGTGTATAATACTTTTATATTTGAGGATTTTTAATTATTGTAACGGCTCTCGTCTGCCTCCTCGTCTGAGGAGGAGAAATTAGAAGGATCGGAGGACCAATGTGGGTAATTGTTCATCTTGATTTAATAAAAGTGAACACTCAAAATACAAAAACAACAAATGTGAAAAACCGAAACAGTTCTGTCAGTTCTGTCACACGAAGACTGAAGACAACCACCCACAAAACCCAACACAAAACAGGCTACCTAAATATGGTTCCCAATCGGGGACAACGATTGACAGCTGCCTCTGATTGAGAACCATATCAGGCCAAACACAGAAATAGCAAAACATAGAAATACAAACATAGACTGCCCACCCCAACTCACGCCCTGACCATACTAAATAAAGACAAAACAGAGGAAATTAAGGTCAGAACGTGACAGTACCCACCCCCAAGGTGCGGACTCCGGCCGCAAAACCTGAACCTATAGGGGAGGGTCTGGGTGGGCATCTCTCCGCGGTGGCGGCTCTGGCGCTGGACGTGGACCCCACTCCACCATTGTCTTTGTCCACTTTCTTAGCGTCCTTTGAGCGGCGATCCTCGCCGCCGACCTTGGCCTGGGAACCCTAATAAAGGGCCCCACTGGACTGAAGAGCAGCTCCGGACTGAGGGGCAGCTCAGGACTGAGGGGCAGCTCAGGACTGAGGGGCAGCTCAGGACTGAGGGGCAGCTCAGGACTGAGGGATAGCTCAGGACTGAGGGGTAGCTCATGACTGAGAGGTAGCTCATGACTGAGAGGTAGCTCAGTACTGAGGACAGCTCCGGACTGAAGGGCAGCTCCGGACTGAAGGGCAGCTTCGGACTGAAGGGCAGCTCCGGACTGAAGGGCAGCTCATGACTGAAGGGCAGCTCCTGACTGGCGGGCGGCTCTGGCGGCTCCTGACTGGCGGGCGGCTCTGGCGGCTCCTGACTGGCGGGCGGCTCTGGCGGCTCCTAACTGGCGGGCGGCTCTGGCGGCTCCTGACTGACGATGGCTCTGGCGGCTCCTGACTGACGGACGGCTCTAGCGGCTTCTGACAGACGGGCGGCTCTGACAGCTCAGGACAGACGGGCGGCTCTGACGGGACAGGACAGACGGGCGGCTCTGATGGCTCAGGATAGACGGGCGGCTCAGATGGCGCTGGGCAGACGGGCGGCTCAGACGGCGCTGGGCAGACGGGCGGCTCAGACGGCGCTGGGCAGACGAGCGGCTCAGACGGCGCTGGGCAGACGGACAGCTCAGGCGGCGCTGGGCAGACGGAAGACTCTGGCCTGCTGAGGCGCACAGTAGGCCTGGTGTTTGGTGCCGGAACTGGTGGTACCGGGCTGGGAACACGCACCACTGGGCGAGTGTGGGGAGCAGGAACAGGGCGTACAGGGCTCTGGAGACGCACAGGAGGCTTGGTGCGTGGTGCCAGAACTGGTGGTACCGGACTGGGGACACGCACCACTGGGCGAGTGCAGGGAGGAAGAACAGGACCCACAGGGCTCTGGAGACGCACAGGAAGCCTGGTGCGTGGTGTTGGCACTGGTGGTACTGGGCTGGTGCGAGGGGCTGCCACAGGCGGACTGGTACGTGGAGAAGGCACCGGATAGACCGGACTGTGGAGGCGAACTACAGGTCTCGAGCACCGAGCCTGCCCAACCCTACCTGGCCGAATACCCCCTGTGGCCATGCCCGTGCGGCGAGGTGGAATAAGCCACACTGGGCTATGTACACGTATGGGAGACACCATACGTAGGGCTGGTGCCATGTACCCTGGCCCAAGGAGACGCACTGGTAACCAGATGCGTAGAGCCGGTTTCATGGCACCTGGCTCGATCTCCACCCTTCAAACCTTCAAGATCTCAACAGTGCGTGGCAGACCCCTCTGTATGCCTTTTTCTCATAATAGTCAATAACAACTATGTGTTCCATCCAAATATTAACTAAGTGTCTCACTGTTTTGGCTTTGTCTAAAATCATGGATTTAAAAAAACAACATGTCTTATAGTGTCAATCTCTAAAGTCCTTACATAACCTTAATCAACCTATCTCCATCCTATCAATAATCCCAAATCATCACACATGTCATATACCCCTGTCAATTTTAATACTATTTAAATAAAAATCTTCTAATGGCCAAAACAAATGCTAACCATATCAAATCCTTTCTTTACTAATAAGCTCTCTCCCCCAGGAGTCCACTGTAATTTATTTAACAATAACATTGGTTAACCTTAAACTCAGTCTCATAAATAATTAACCTGTCTGACTCTGGGGTTCCGCAGGCGGAACTCCTCCCACATTCCACTGAAAAGGCAGAGCGCGAAATTCAAAATATATTTTTTAGAAATATTTAAAACTTTCACACATTAACAAGTCCAATACAGCTAATGAAAGATACACATCTTGTGAATCCAGCCAACATGTCCGATTTTTTAAATGTTTTACAGGGAAAACACAATATATATTTATGTTAGCTCACCAACAAATAGAAAAAAGCACAGCCATTTTTCACAGCACAGGTAGCATGCACAAAATCAACCAAACTAACCTAGAACAAACCAAAGAAACCAAAAAACAACTTAATCAGATGACAGTCTTATAACATGTTATACAATAAATCTATGTTTTGTTCGAAAAATGTGCATATTTCAGGTATAAATCATAGTTTACATTGCGGCTACAATCAGAAATTGCACCGAAAGCAGCCAGAATAATTACAGACACCAACGTGACATACCGAAATACTCATCATAAAACATTTCTGAAAAATACATGGTGTATAGCAAATGAAAGACAAAGATCTTGTGAATACAGCCAATATTTTAGATTTTTTAAGTGTTTTACAGCGAAAACACAATATAGCATTATATTAGCTTACTACAATAGCCTACCACACTACCGCATTCATTCATCAAGGCACGTTAGCGATAGCAATAGGCACGTTAGCGTTAGCGAATAAACCAGCAAAATATATTAAATTTCACTAACCTTTTTTATTTTTATTTTATTTCACCTTTATTTAACCAGGTAGGCAAATTGAGAACACGTTCTCATTTACAATTGCGACCTGGCCAAGATAAAGCAAAGCAGTTCGACACATACAACAACACATAGTTACACATGGAGTAAAACAAACATACAGTCAATAATACAGTGAAAAATAAGTCTATATACAAAGTGAGCAAGTGAGGTGAGATAAGGGAGGTGAAGGCAAATAAAATATATATATAAAAATATTAAAAAAGGCCATGGTGGCGAAGTAAATACAATATAGCAAGTAAAAAAAACACTGGAATGGTTGGTTTGCAGTGGAAGAAGGTGCAAAGTAGAGATAGAAATAAAGGGGTGCAAAGGAGCAAAATAAATAAATACAGTAGGTAAAGAGGTAGTTGTTTGGGCTAAATTATAGATGGGCTATGTACAGGTGCAGTAATCTATGAGCTGCTCTGACAGCTGGTGCATAAAGCTAGTGAGGGAGATAAGTGTTTCCAGTTTCAGAGATTTTTGTAGTTCATTCCAGTCATTGGCAGCAGAGAACTGGAAGGAGAGGCGGCCAAAGGAAGAATTGGTTTTGGGGGTGACCAGAGAGATATACCTGCTGGAGCGCGTGCTACAGGTAGGTGCTGCTATGGTGACCAGCGAGCTGAGATAAGGGGGGACTTTACCTAGCAGGGTTTTGTAGATGACCTGGAGCCAGTGGGTTTGGCGACGAGTATGAAGCGAGGGCCAGCCAACGAGAGTGTACAGGTCACAGTGGTGGGTAGTATATGGGGCTTTGGTGACAAAACGGATGGCACTGTGATAGACTGCATCCAATTTATTGAGTAGGGTTTTGGAGGCTATTTTGTAAATGACATCACCGAAGTCGAGGATTGGTAGGATGGTCAGTTTTACAAGGGTATGTTTGGCAGCATGAGTGAAGGATGCTTTGTTGCGGAATAGGAAGCCAATTCTAGATTTAACTTTGGATTGGAGATGTTTGATGTGAGTCTGGAAGAAGAGTTTACAGTCTAACCAGACACCTAGGTATTTGTAGTTGTCCACATATTCTAAGTCAGAGCCGTCCAGAGTAGTGATGTTGGACAGGCGGGCAGGTGCAGGCAGCGATCGGTTGAAGAGCATGCATTTAGTTTTACTTGTATTTAAGAGCAATTGGAGGCCACGGAAGGAGAGTTGTATGGCATTGAAGCTCGCCTGGAGGGTTGTTAACACAGTGTCAAAAGAAGGGCCAGAAGTATACAGAATAGTGTCGTCTGCGTAGAGGTGGATCAGAGACTCACCAGCAGCAAGAGCGACATCATTGATGTATACAGAGAAGAGAGTCGGTCCAAGAATTGAACCCTGTGGCACCCCCATAGAGACTGCCAGAGGTCCGGACAACAGACCCTCCGATTTGACACACTGAACTCGATCAGAGAAGTAGTTGGTGAACCAGGTGAGGCAATCATTAGAGAAACCAAGGCTGTCGAGTCTGCCGATGAGGATGTGGTGATTGACAGAGTCAAAAGCCTTGGCCAGGTCAATGAATATGGCTGCACAGTATTGTTTCGTATCGATGGCGGTTAAGATATCGTTTCTTACCTTGAGCGTGGCTGAGGTGCACCCATGACCAGCTCTGAAACCAGATTGCATAGCGGAGAAGGTGTGGTGTGATTCGAAATGGTCGGTGATCTGTTTGTTGACTTGGCTTTCGAAGACCTTAGAAAGGCAGGGTAGGATAGATATAGGTCTGTAGCTGTTTGGGTCAAGAGTGTCCCCCCCTTTGAAGAGGGGGATAACCGCAGCTGCTTTCCAATCTTTGGGAATCTCAGACGACACGAAAGAGAGGTTGAAAAGGCTGGTAATAGGGGTGGCAACAATTTCAGCAGATAGTTTTAGAAAGAAAGGGTCCAGATTATCTAGCCCGGCTGATTTGTAAGGGTCCAGATTTTGCAGCTCGTTCAGAACATCAGCTGACTGTATTTGGGAGAAAGAGAAATGGGGAAGGCTTGGGCGAGTAGCAGAGGGGAGGGCAGTGCTGTTGTCCCGGGTAGGGGTAGCCAGGTGGAAAGCATGTCCAGCCGTAGAAAAATGCTTATTGAAATTCTCAATTATAGTGGATTTGTCGGTGGTGACAGTGTTTCCTATCTTCAGTGCAGTTGGAAGCTGGGTGGAGGTGTTCTTATTCTCCATGGACTTTACAGTGTCCCAGAACTTTTTTGAGTTTGTGTTGCAGGAAGCAAATTTCTGCTTGAAAAAGCTAGCCTTGGCTTTTCTAACTGCCTGTGTATATTGGTTTCTAGCTTCCCTGAAAAGTTGCATATCACGGGGGCTGTTCGATGCTAATGCAGAACGCCATAGGATGTTTTTCTGTTGGTTAAGGGCAGTCAGGTCAGGAGAGAACCAAGGGCTATATCTGTTCCTGGTTCTAAATTTCTTTCAACCTTCATAAACCTTCCTCAGATGACAGTCCTGTAACATCAGGTTATACATACACTTATGTTTTGTTCGAAAATGTGCATATTTAGAGCTGAAATCCGTGGTTATTAACCTGATGAGGACAGGGGGTGCTGTTTTCACTTTTGGGGAAAAACGTGCCCAATTTAAACGGCCTCGTACTCAATTCTTGCTCGTACAATATGCATATTATTATTACTATAGGATAGAAAACACTCTCTAGTTTCTAAAACCGTTTGAATTTTGTCTGTGGGTAAAACAGAACTCTTTTGGCAGCACACTTTGTGACCAGGAAGTGGAAAGTCTGAAATCTATCTTCTGTTCAAGTGACTGCCTATAAATGGGCATGATACGTATGACTATACGTGCACGTCATACACCTTCACCCGGATGTCAAGAGGAAGTGAGAGGAAAAATGAGTTGATTATCTCTGTCTGACGTTGAATAAGCCCTCTTGGAACAACGTGTCACCCATTTTCTGTTTTCTGCAGGACCTGTTATTGCCTACTGGAAACCTGTCGTTATGGGCGAATATGAGCTCCGGCTTTGAATTTATTTGATACATGTTACAATATCATCCTAAAGTATGTTTTTTCAATATAGTTTCATTAGATTATTGAACTTTATTCAGGACGTTCGGCGTGTTGCGTTGTTAGACTTTGTTGACGTTGGAGAGCTTAGCGCTGCATGGCCAGTGTGCTTGCTAATTCAAGAGGGAAAGAGGACGTTCTGAATCCAAAACAACGACGGTTCTGGACAAAGGACCCCTTGTACAACATTCTGATAGAAGATCAGCAAAAGTAGGAACCATTTTGTGATGCTATTTCATATATCTGTCGAACTGTGTACTAGTAGCTTTGCGCTCAGGTTTTGGTTATTCCCTTACCATAACTAAGTCTTATGTCGTAATGAAGATATTTTTAGAATTCTAACACTGCGATTGCATTAAGAACTAATGGATCTATCGTTTCCTATACAACATGTATTTTTTTGTAATGTTTATGAATAGCTATTTGGTCAGAATAGGTGAGAGTCTAATAGAAATATCTGCACATTCTGGGAAAAAGATGCTACGTTAGCACGTTATGCTACGTTATGCTACGTTGTTTAATATATGTTTTACTGTGTGGATACCTTATCCATAGTAAATTACCACTCCTAAGAACTAAAACTTATTTTTTCTCATAAATAATTTTAATGCTTATGTATTTTCCTGCCCTATTGGCTTAAAATATCTCCTGTCCAAACCTCTATGTATCATATCTTCCCTCCCTATCTTATTGATGACAAAGGAGATTTTTCCTGTTGTAATACCAAATCAATAATAGCCAATTAATTTACCTCAAAACTAGTATCCCAAATGAACACAAATGCATTATCTTCATGGCCCTCCCCTGAAGCTGATCAGACCTCAAGAGACAGCCATGATAAAGGTCAAAGGTTATACCACCCCTGTATAGTCATGTTCCTAGACATTTTAAAGAACCCTTTATCCTTAAAATCAAAAAAAATTAACTTGTGTAATTAAAACTCTGAAATAATAAACTCATAAAACTCCATATGTGAGCATGCCCCATTAAAATACCCACTAAAACAAATAGTCCTAACAAATGTTTTATGTGTGTATATTTGCAAACCTTAATGAAAAAACAAAAACCTTTCAGGCCCTTTTCAATTTGGTCGTTTATGGCCTCAATCTCACCCACTCTCCCCAAAGAAATCAGTAATTTAATCCCAGGTATTTAATAAAAATGTAAACGTATTTTCCCATTTAGATAACTTCCATCCGTCCCGGAAGAAGGAATTCTACTTAAACCAGAATACAATGTTTAATTAAGTTAAATCAACTCCTAAAATAAACAATAAACAGTAACCAAATAAACGAACCACTTTAATCAGCAAAAAACAAACTATACAAGAACTCACTAAAGACAACCACCCACAAAACCCAACACAAAACAGGCTACCTAAATATGGTTCCCAATCAGGGACAACGATTGACAGCTGCCTCTGATTGAGAACCATATCAGGCCAAACACAGAAATAGCAAAAAATATAAATACAAACATAGACTGCCCACCCCAACTCACGCCCTGACCATACTAAATAAAGACAAAACAAAGGAAATAAAGGTCAGAACGTGACAATTATGGAATTTCTGTTGTTTTGAATTTGGCGCCCTGCAATTTCACTGGCTGTTGTAGAGGTGGGACGCTAGAGAGGTTATTATATATTTTTCAAATGTATTTTTATTATCAAATATTAAAACGTACAATCTACCTGCCACTCAACATTTACATTACAATCAGTCATCTAACAGACTCCCATCTAGAGCAACCCAGAGAAGCAACTAGGGTCAACGTCCTGCCCAAGGGCACGTCAACAGATCTCCCAACAAATCAAAATGGAGACCCAAGCCAACGACCTATCAGCCGCCAGCCCAAGCTTCCAACCGCCAGACCACCAACCCTCCAAGATCCCCCCACAGTTCCCCAACAGCTGCCCCTCAACCCCCCAAGACCCCCACACAGTTCCCCAACAGCTGCCCCTCAACCCCCCAAGACCCCCACACAGTTCCCCAACAGCTGCCCCTCAACCCCCCAAGACCCCCACACAGTTCCCCAACAGCTGCCCCTCAACCCCCCAAGACCCCCACACAGTTCCCCAACAGCTGCCCCTCAACCCCCCAAAACCCCCACACAGTTCCCCAACAGCTGCCCCTCAACCCCCCAAGACCCCCTCACAGTTCCCCAACAGCTGCCCCTCAACCCCCCAAGACCCCCACACAGTTCCCCAACAGCTGCCCCTCAACCCCCCAAAACCCCCACACAGTTCCCCAACAGCTGCCCCTCAACCCCCCAAAACCCCCTCTCCCCCCGAAAAATACCATCCCCCAGCAACCAACAACAAAAGAGAAAACAGAAACAACAAAACATCAAGGAGAGCAAAGATCATAACAGCAAGACCAACTGGATACGTTTCAGTGCATGTAGGGCACTGTGTGCGTGTCCGTGTGTGCGTGTGTCCGTGTGTGCGTGTCCGTGTGCGTGTGTCCATGTGTGTGTGTCCGTGAGTGTGTGTCCGTGTGTGTGTCTGTGTGTGTGTCCTTGTGTGCGTTTTAATGCGAGCATATGTATATGCATGTGTATACAAGTACAAATACCTGCTCGGCAAAAAAAGGCATTGGACAATGATGCCTCTCAGTGTCATTCAATAGTACATTTCTGTTTTGTTAATTTTGACATTTATCTTTGACCTTCATTCCTTCCAAGCAACTCCATTCTATCCCCCCGCCCAGCAGCTCCACTCTATCCCCCCGCCCAGCAACTCCATTCTATCCCCCCGCCCAGCAACTCCACTCTATCCCCCCGCCCAGCAACTCCATTCTATCCCCCCGCCCAGCAACTCCACTCTATCCCCCCGCCCAGCAACACCATTCTATCCCCCCGCCCAGCAACTCCACTCTATCCCCCCGCCCAGCAACTCCATTATATCCCCCGCCCAGCAACACCATTCTATCCCCCCGCCCAGCAACACCATTATATCCCCCGCCCAGCAACACCATTCTATCCCCCGCCCAGCAACACCATTCTATCCCCCGCCCAGCAACACCATTATATCCCCCGCCCAGCAACACCATTCTATCCCCCCGCCCAGCGACTCCACTCTATCCCCCCGCCCAGCAACACCATTCTATCCCCCCGCTCAGCAACTCCATTCTATCCCCGCCCAGCAACACCATTATATCCCCCGCCCAGCAACACCATTCTATCCCCGCCCAGCAACATCATTCTATCCCCCCGCCCAGCAACTCCACTCTATCCCCCCGCCCAGCAACACCATTATATCCCCCCGCCCAGCAACTCCACTCTATCCCCCCGCCCAGCAACACCATTATATCCCCCGCCCAGCAACACCATTCTATCCCCCCGCCCAGCAACTCCACTCTATCCCCCCGCCCAGCAACTCCACTCTATCCCCCGCTCAGCAACGCCATTCTGTCCCCCACCCAGCAACTTCACTCCCACTTGTCTCCAGTTCCACATCCCAACCCTCAGCTTCCCTCAGCCACTCCCACCTGTGTCTACTGGCCACCCTCTTTGGATTTCTACCCACCATATATATCTTTCAACTATGCTGTGATGTTTAACATACAACTTTTAATCTAATTGAATAGATTCCAGAGTTTGCGAGTTGAAGATAAATACTTTTACTAAGAGTATTAGTATATTAGTAATTGACTGACCCGGTCTCTCCAGATCTCCTAACAGTACTATTTCTAGGGTCAATTTTAAATCAATGCTATGCATTTTCAGCCATTCCTGAACCTGAGATCAGAAACAGGCTACCTGAGGGCAATACCAAAATAAATGGTCTATTGATTCTGCATCCTCACAACAAAATCTGCAGAGCTTCGATGATTTTATGCCCCAAATATTCAACCTTTTGTTGGTGGCAAGAATTATGTACAATAAATTTAGCTGAAAAACACGAAGTCTTGAATTTTGCGTTGTTTTATATATCAACACATACACCTTGTGCCATGGAATCAGGCTGACCAGGCTGAGCCAGGACACTGAGCTAATGGAGATCAGGCTGAGCCAAGACACCGAGCTAATGGAGACCAGGCTGATCAAGGACACCGAGCTGCTGGAAACCAGGCTGATCCAGGACACCGAGCTGCTGGAGACCAGGCTGATCCAGGACACGGAGCTAATGGAGACCAGGCTGATCCCGGACACGGAGCTATTGGAGACCAGGCTGATCCAGGACACCGAGCTATTGGAGACCAGGCTGATCCAGGACACCGAGCTAATGGAGACCAGGCTGATCCAGGACACCGAGCTAATGGAGACCAAGCTGAGCCGATACACTGAGCTGCTGGAGACCAGGCTGATCCAGGACACCGAGCAAATGGAGACCAGGCTGATCCAGGATACCTAGCAAATTGAGACCAGGCTGAGCCAGGACACTGAGCTAATGGAGACCAAGCTGATCCAGGACACCGAGCTGCTGGAGACCAGGCTGATCCAGGACACCGAGCTAATTGAGACCAGGCAGAGCCGATACACTGAGCTGCTGGAGACCAGGCTGAGCAAGGACACCGAGCTAATGGAGACCAGGCAGAGCCGATACACTGAGCTGCTGGAGACCAGGCTGATCCAGGACACCGAACTAATGGAGACCAGGCTGATCCAGGACACCTAGCTGCTGGAGACCAAGCTGATCCAGGACACTGAGCTGCTGGAAACCAGGCTGATCCAGGACACCGGACTGCTGGAGAACAGGCTGATCCAGGACACGGAGCTAATTGAGACCAGGCTGAGCCAGGACACCGAGCTAATAGAGACCAGGCTGATCCAGGACACCGAGCAAATGGAGACCAGGCTGATCCAGGACACCGAGCTACTGGAGACCAGGCTGAGCCAGGACACCGAGCTGCTGGAGACCAGGCTGAGCCAGGACACCGAGCTGCTGGAGACCAAGCTGATCCAGGACACCGAGCTAATGGAGACCAGGCTGATCCAGGACACTGAGCTAATTGAGACCAGGCTGATCCAGGACACCGAGCTAATAGAGACCAGGCTGATCCAGGACACCGAGCTAATAGAGACCAGGCTGAGCCAGGACACCGAGCTAATAGAGACCAGGCTGAGCCAGGACACCTAGCTGCTGGAGACCAGGCTGAGCCAGAATAGCGAGCAAATGGAGACCAAGCTGATCCAGGACACCGAGCTGCTGGAGACCAGGCTGATCCAGGACACCGAGCTACTGGAGACCAGGCTGAGCCAGGACACCGAGCTGCTGGAGACCAGGCTGAGTCAGGACACCGAGCTGTTGGAGACCAAGCTGATCCAGGACACCGAGCAAATGGAGACCAGGCTGATCCAGGACACCGAGCTAATTGAGACCAGGCTGATCCAGGACACCGAGCTGCTGGAGACCAGGCTGATCCAGGACACCGAGCTACTGGAGACCAGGCTGATCCAGGACACCGAGCTAATAGAGACCAGGCTGAGCCAGGACACCGAGCTAATAGAGACCAGGCTGAGCCAGGACACCGAGCTAATAGAGACCAGGCTGTGCCAGGACACCGAGCTAATAGAGACCAGGCTGAGCCAGGACACCGAGCTAATAGAGACCAGGCTAAGCCAGGACACCGAGTTAATAGAGACCAGGCTGAGCCAGGACACCGAGCTAATAGAGACCAGGCTGAGCCAGGACACCGAGCTAATAGAGACCAGGCTGTGCCAGGACACCGAGCTAATAGAGACCAGGCTGAGCCAGGACACCGAGCTAATAGAGACCAGGCTAAGCCAGGACACCGAGTTAATAGAGACCAGGCTGAGCCAGGACACCGAGCTAATAGAGACCTGGCTGAGCCAGGACACCGAGCTGCTGGAACGACTTGTAATTGATCCAGAACGGCGCCTGACTTCCCTGCAACCAGTTACGCACTACCTTACAGATTCCATAGCAATCATGGAGTAAGCAGGAGCGGTGCCACTATCTTGGCACCGCCATGGACCGCGTTGTCCAAACAATTGACCGCTGGGACAGACAGTGAGTTCTTCCAGCGCCTCCACCAGCCCAACCGGGGTCTCCCCTACTCGCCCCTCCTTCTCCTGGTCCTAGTGAGATTCGTCTCGCCCTTCCCCGGGAATACGACGGGACAGCTGCACGATGCCAGGGGTTCCTGTTGCAGCTCGACCTATACCTGCCAACCGTCCACCCGGCTCCTTCGGGCCGAGAGAGGGTGTCCGCCCTCGTCTCGTGCCTCTCTGGGAAAGCCCTGGAGTGGGCCAACGCCGTGTGGGGAGAGGGAGATGCAGCGTTGGACCATTTCGAGGAGTTCACCTCGAAATGGTGAGCGCCTCTTCCATCTGAGGCAGGGGACGAGGAGCGCCCAGGAGTTCGCCCTGTAGGTTCGGAACCTGGTCGCCGGCGCAGGATGGAACGTCAGGGCCCTGATCGACCATTATCGTTGCAGTTTGTGCGAGGACGTCCGTCGGGAGTTGGCCTGCAGAGACACAACACTCACCTTCGACCCTGATAACATCCCCCAGCACCACCTCTCCGATACCCATGGAGCTGGGAGGTTCGGTGCGACAGGGAGACCGGAGGAGGTTCCAGGTCTGTGGCCGCAGAGGCACACTGCTGGTCGGTGCCGGGTTGGTTCCTCTGGGGATCGGGGCAGCAGGCAGGGCGCTCTGGCGTCACCCGAGGTGGGCCGGCACCATTCTCACCCAGAGCCCTCTGTTGCACCTATGTTTTTGTATGTTACTTTTTCTGAGTTTTCTTCGCATTCCCAGCATAAGGCGCTCGTCGATTCAGGCGCGGCTGGGAATTTTATTGATAGAGCGTTAGCCCATAGTTAGGGATCCCCATTGTTCCCGTGGCTGTGCCCTTCCCCATTCACGCCTTAGATAGTCGACCATTAGGGTCAGGGTTGATTAGGGAGGCCACTGCTCGCTCCTCTGGGCATGGTGATGCAGGAGGAGAGAATTAGTCTCTTCCTCATTGACTCTCCTGCGTTTCCCGTGGTGCAGGCCTACCCTGGTTAGCTTGTCATGACCCCACTGTTTCTTGGCAACAGAGGGCTCTCACGGGGTGGTCGCGAGAGTGCTCGGGGAGATGTTTAGGGGTTTCCGTTGGTGCTACCACGGTGGAAAGTTCGGACCAGGTCTTCACCGTGCGCATTCCTCCCGAATATTCCTACTTGGCTCTCGCTTTCTCTAAAAAGAGGGCGACTCAATTACCACCTCATCGTTGGGGGGGATTGTGCGATAAATCTCCTGGTAGACGCTGCACTTCCCAGGAGTCAAGTGTATCCGCCACTCCTCCTCCGCCACTCCTCCGCTAACCTCTCTCCATTCCAGTGCGTACTGGAGTACCAGCCGGTTCTTGCGCCTTGGCATCAGAGTCAGACCGAGGCTCCTGTGGTGGACGACTGGTTCAGGCGTGCTGAGGGAGGCTGGGAGGCTGCTCGTGTTCACCTTCAGCAGGCCGTGCTGCGCCAGAAAGACAGCGCAGACCGTCACCGCAGTGAGGCCCCAGTGTTCGCACCGGGGGACCGGGTCTGGCTCTCGACCCGAAACCTGCCCTTCCGCCTGCCCTGCCGGAAGCTTGGTCCACGGTTTGTGGGGCCATTTAAAGTCCTGAGGAGAGCGTACACCGTTCGCTCCATACTGGATTTCGAGGCATCAGGCGAGGGGCCTTCAGTGCCTCGTGGAGTGGGATGGGTACGGTCCGGAGGAGAGGTGCTGGGTTCCGGTCGAGGACGTGTTGGACCCTTCAATGCTGCAGGAGTTCCACCGTCTCCGTCCGGATCTTTACCAGCCCGGTCTAATGATGTGGATCTCTCGATTGTCACTGACTGTAGTGTCCATGGGCGCATCCCTCTCCTACACATGATGCTCTTTCCACCTGTAGACGAGAGAGCCCAACCGCTGCTGCTGACGTCACGGAATTCTGGATCTAAGAGGAGAGGATTGGAGAGAGTCTATCTATCTATCTATCTATCTATCTATCTATATACATATATATCTATATATCTGTCTATCTATTTATATATCTATATATATATCTACCTATCTACACATATATATCAATATATCTGTCTATCTATATATCAATATATCTGTCCATCTATATATCTATCTATGTATCTGTCACGATCGTCTTGATATGAGTGAGAGGACCAAGGCGCAGCATGATATGAATACATCTTCTTTTTATTATATTGAAGACGGAACACGAAACACTTATACAAACTAACAAAACAACAAACGACCGTGAAACTACAAACGCAAGTGCACACACAAACTACTTACGTTCGACATAGACTAGACATATACAATGACCCACAACAGCTAAAGCCTATGGCTGTCTTAAATATGGCTCCCAATCAGAGACAACAGTAACCAGCTGTCTCTAATTGGGAACCCATTCAGGCAACCATAGACTTTCCTAGACAACTACACACAACACTAAACCATCTATACTCCTTAACCCTCTAAACCATACAACCCCCTAGACAATACACAAACACATACTTCATGATATCACACCCTGACCTGACTAAAATAATAATGAACACAAAGATAACTAAGGCCAGGGTGTGACATAACCCCCCCCCTTAAGGTGCGAACTCCGGGCGCACCAGCATCAAGTCTAGGGGAGGGTCTGGGTGGGCGTCTGTCCACGGTGGCGGCTCTGGCACTGGTCGTGGTCCCCACCCCACCATAGTCACTACCCGCTTACTTAACCCCACTGGAATAAGGGGCAGCACCGGACTAAGTGGCAGCACCGGACTAAGGGGCAGCACCGTACTAAGGGGCAGCACCGTACTAAGGGGCAGTACCAGGATAAGGGGCAGCACCAGGATAAGGGGCAGCACCAGGCTGAAGGGCAGCACCGTACTGAATGGCGGATCCTGGCTGGCTGGCTCTGGCGGATCCTGGCTGGCTGGCGGATCCTGGCTGGACGGCTCTGGCGGATCCTGGCTGGACGGCTCTGGCGGATCCTGGCTGGACGGCTCTGGCGGATCCTGGCTGGACGGCTCTGGCGGATCCTGGCTGGACGGCTCATGACTGGCTGACGGATCTGGCTGCTCATGGCTGGCTGACGGATCTGGCTGCTCATGGCTGGCTGACGGATCTGGCTGCTCATGGCTGGCTGACGGATCTGGCTGCTCATGGCTGGCTGACGGATCTGGCTGCTCATGGCTGGCTGACGGATCTGGCTGCTCATGGCTGGCTGACGGCTCTGGCAGATCCTGTCTAGTTGGCGGCTCTGGCAGATCCTGTCTGGTTGGCGGCTCTGGCAGATCTTGTCTGGTTGGCGGCTCTGGCAGATCCTGTCTGGTTGGCGGCTCTGGCAGATCCTGTCTGGTTGGCGGCTCTGGCAGATCCTGACTGACGAATGGCTCTAGCGGCTCCTGACTGACTAACGGCTCTGACGGCTCGGGACAGACGGGCGGCTCTAATGGCTCGGGACAGACGGATGGCTCAGACGGCGCTGGGGAGACGGATGGCTCAGATGGCGCTGGGGAGACGGATGGCTCAGATGGCGCTGGGGAGACGGATGGCTCAGATGGCACTGGGCAGACGGATGGCTCTGGCCGGATGAGGCGCACTGTAGGCCTGGTGCGTGGTGCCGGAACTGGAGTCACCGGGCTAAGGACACGCACCTTCAGGCTAGTGCGGGGAGAAGGAACAGGGCATTCTGGACCCTGGAAGCGCACATTAGGCCTAGTGCGTGGTGCCGGAACTGGTGGTACCGGACTGGGGACACGCATCTCAGGGCTAGTGCGGGGAGCAGCAACAGGACGCACAGGACTCTGGGGACACACAGGAGGCTTGGTGCGTAGTGTAGGCACTGGTGGTAAAGGGCTGGAGACACGCACCATAGGACTAGTGCGTGGAGGAGGCACTGGTGGTACTGGACTGGGGCGGGGAGGTGGCGCCGGAAATACCGGACCGTGCAGGCGTACTGGTTCCCTTGAACACCGAGCCTGCCCAACCTTACCTGGTTGAATGCTCCCCGTCGCCCGACCAGTGCGGGGAGGTGGAATAACCCGCACCGGGCTATGTAGGCGAACCGGGGACACCATGCGTAAGGCTGGTGCCATGTAAGCCGGCCCGAGGAGACGTACTGGTGGCCAGATATGTAGGGCCGGCTTCATGACATCCGGCTCAATGCCCAATCTAGCCCTACCAGTGCGGGGAGGTGGAATAACCCGCACCGGGCTATGAACGCGTACAGGAGACACCGTGCGCTCTATTGCGTAACACGGTGTCCGCCCGTACTCCCGCTCTCCACGGTTAGCCTGGGAAGTGGGCGCAGGTCTCCTACCTGCCCTCGGCCCACTACCTCTTAGCCACCCCCAAGAAATTTTTGGGTAGTACTCGCGGGCTTCCAGCCTTGCCTCAGTGCTGCCTCCTCATATCGCCTCCTCTCGGCTTTCGCTGCCTCCAGCTCTTCACGAGGGAGGCGATATTCTCCCGGTTGTGCCCAAGGTCCCTTTCCATCTAATATCTCCTCCCATGTCCATGAATCCTTGATGCCTTGATCCTGTTGCCGCTTGTCATGCTGCTTGATCCGGGTTTGGTGGGTCATTCTGTCACGACCGTCTTGATATGAGTGAGAGGACCAAGGCGCAGCATGATATGAATACATCTTCTTTTTATTATATTGAAGACGGAACACGAAACACTTATACAAACTAACAAAACAACAAACGACCGTGAAACTACAAACGCAAGTGCACACACAAACTACTTACGTTCGACATAGACTAGACATATACAATGACCCACAACAGCTAAAGCCTATGGCTGTCTTAAATATGGCTCCCAATCAGAGACAACAGTAACCAGCTGTCTCTAATTGGGAACCCATTCAGGCAACCATAGACTTTCCTAGACAACTACACACAACACTAAACCATCTATACTCCTTAACCCTCTAAACCATACAACCCCCTAGACAATACACAAACACATACTTCATGATATCACACCCTGACCTGACTAAAATAATAATGAACACAAAGATAACTAAGGCCAGGGTGTGACATAACCCCCCCCCTTAAGGTGCGAACTCCGGGCGCACCAGCATCAAGTCTAGGGGAGGGTCTGGGTGGGCGTCTGTCCACGGTGGCGGCTCTGGCACTGGTCGTGGTCCCCACCCCACCATAGTCACTACCCGCTTACTTAACCCCACTGGAATAAGGGGCAGCACCGGACTAAGTGGCAGCACCGGACTAAGGGGCAGCACCGTACTAAGGGGCAGCACCGTACTAAGGGGCAGTACCAGGATAAGGGGCAGCACCAGGATAAGGGGCAGCACCAGGCTGAAGGGCAGCACCGTACTGAATGGCGGATCCTGGCTGGCTGGCTCTGGCGGATCCTGGCTGGCTGGCGGATCCTGGCTGGACGGCTCTGGCGGATCCTGGCTGGACGGCTCTGGCGGATCCTGGCTGGACGGCTCTGGCGGATCCTGGCTGGACGGCTCTGGCGGATCCTGGCTGGACGGCTCATGACTGGCTGACGGATCTGGCTGCTCATGGCTGGCTGACGGATCTGGCTGCTCATGGCTGGCTGACGGATCTGGCTGCTCATGGCTGGCTGACGGATCTGGCTGCTCATGGCTGGCTGACGGATCTGGCTGCTCATGGCTGGCTGACGGATCTGGCTGCTCATGGCTGGCTGACGGCTCTGGCAGATCCTGTCTGGTTGGCGGCTCTGGCAGATCCTGTCTGGTTGGCGGCTCTGGCAGATCTTGTCTGGTTGGCGGCTCTGGCAGATCCTGTCTGGTTGGCGGCTCTGGCAGATCCTGTCTGGTTGGCGGCTCTGGCAGATCCTGACTGACGAATGGCTCTAGCGGCTCCTGACTGACTAACGGCTCTGACGGCTCGGGACAGACGGGCGGCTCTAATGGCTCGGGACAGACGGATGGCTCAGACGGCGCTGGGGAGACGGATGGCTCAGATGGCGCTGGGGAGACGGATGGCTCAGATGGCGCTGGGGAGACGGATGGCTCAGATGGCACTGGGCAGACGGATGGCTCTGGCCGGATGAGGCGCACTGTAGGCCTGGTGCGTGGTGCCGGAACTGGAGTCACCGGGCTAAGGACACGCACCTTCAGGCTAGTGCGGGGAGAAGGAACAGGGCATTCTGGACCCTGGGAGCGCACATTAGGCCTAGTGCGTGGTGCCGGAACTGGTGGTACCGGACTGGGGACACGCATCTCAGGGCTAGTGCGGGGAGCAGCAACAGGACGCACAGGACTCTGGGGACACACAGGAGGCTTGGTGCGTAGTGTAGGCACTGGTGGTAAAGGGCTGGAGACACGCACCATAGGACTAGTGCGTGGAGGAGGCACTGGTGGTACTGGACTGGGGCGGGGAGGTGGCGCCGGAAATACCGGACCGTGCAGGCATACTGGTTCCCTTGAACACCGAGCCTGCCCAACCTTACCTGGTTGAATGCTCCCCGTCGCCCGACCAGTGCGGGGAGGTGGAATAACCCGCACCGGGCTATGTAGGCGAACCGGGGACACCATGCGTAAGGCTGGTGCCATGTAAGCCGGCCCGAGGAGACGTACTGGTGGCCAGATATGTAGGGCCGGCTTCATGACATCCGGCTCAATGCCCAATCTAGCCCTACCAGTGCGGGGAGGTGGAATAACCCGCACCGGGCTATGAACGCGTACAGGAGACACCGTGCGCTCTATTGCGTAACACGGTGTCCGCCCGTACTCCCGCTCTCCACGGTTAGCCTGGGAAGTGGGCGCAGGTCTCCTACCTGCCCTCGGCCCACTACCTCTTAGCCACCCCCAAGAAATTTTTGGGTAGTACTCGCGGGCTTCCAGCCTTGCCTCAGTGCTGCCTCCTCATATCGCCTCCTCTCGGCTTTCGCTGCCTCCAGCTCTTCACGAGGGAGGCGATATTCTCCCGGTTGTGCCCAAGGTCCCTTTCCATCTAATATCTCCTCCCATGTCCATGAATCCTTGATGCCTTGATCCTGTTGCCGCTTGTCATGCTGCTTGATCCGGGTTTGGTGGGTCATTCTGTCACGACCGTCTTGATATGAGTGAGAGGACCAAGGCGCAGCATGATATGAATACATCTTCTTTTTATTATATTGAAGACGGAACACGAAACACTTATACAAACTAACAAAACAACAAACGACCGTGAAACTACAAACGCAAGTGCACACACAAACTACTTACGTTCGACATAGACTAGACATATACAATGACCCACAACAGCTAAAGCCTATGGCTGTCTTAAATATGGCTCCCAATCAGAGACAACAGTAACCAGCTGTCTCTAATTGGGAACCCATTCAGGCAACCATAGACTTTCCTAGACAACTACACACAACACTAAACCATCTATACTCCTTAACCCTCTAAACCATACAACCCCCTAGACAATACACAAACACATACTTCATGATATCACACCCTGACCTGACTAAAATAATAATGAACACAAAGATAACTAAGGCCAGGGTGTGACATAACCCCCCCCCTTAAGGTGCGAACTCCGGGCGCACCAGCATCAAGTCTAGGGGAGGGTCTGGGTGGGCGTCTGTCCACGGTGGCGGCTCTGGCACTGGTCGTGGTCCCCACCCCACCATAGTCACTACCCGCTTACTTAACCCCACTGGAATAAGGGGCAGCACCGGACTAAGTGGCAGCACCGGACTAAGGGGCAGCACCGTACTAAGGGGCAGCACCGTACTAAGGGGCAGTACCAGGATAAGGGGCAGCACCAGGATAAGGGGCAGCACCAGGCTGAAGGGCAGCACCGTACTGAATGGCGGATCCTGGCTGGCTGGCTCTGGCGGATCCTGGCTGGCTGGCGGATCCTGGCTGGACGGCTCTGGCGGATCCTTGCTGGACGGCTCTGGCGGATCCTGGCTGGACGGCTCTGGCGGATCCTGGCTGGACGGCTCTGGCGGATCCTGGCTGGACGGCTCATGACTGGCTGACGGATCTGGCTGCTCATGGCTGGCTGACGGATCTGGCTGCTCATGGCTGGCTGACGGATCTGGCTGCTCATGGCTGGCTGACGGATCTGGCTGCTCATGGCTGGCTGACGGATCTGGCTGCTCATGGCTGGCTGACGGATCTGGCTGCTCATGGCTGGCTGACGGATCTGGCTGCTCATGGCTGGCTGACGGCTCTGGCAGATCCTGTCTGGTTGGCGGCTCTGGCAGATCCTGTCTGGTTGGCGGCTCTGGCAGATCTTGTCTGGTTGGCGGCTCTGGCAGATCCTGTCTGGTTGGCGGCTCTGGCAGATCCTGTCTGGTTGGCGGCTCTGGCAGATCCTGACTGACGAATGGCTCTAGCGGCTCCTGACTGACTAACGGCTCTGACGGCTCGGGACAGACGGGCGGCTCTAATGGCTCGGGACAGACGGATGGCTCAGACGGCGCTGGGGAGACGGATGGCTCAGATGGCGCTGGGGAGACGGATGGCTCAGATGGCGCTGGGGAGACGGATGGCTCAGATGGCACTGGGCAGACGGATGGCTCTGGCCGGATGAGGCGCACTGTAGGCCTGGTGCGTGGTGCCGGAACTGGAGTCACCGGGCTAAGGACACGCACCTTCAGGCTAGTGCGGGGAGAAGGAACAGGGCATTCTGGACCCTGGGAGCGCACATTAGGCCTAGTGCGTGGTGCCGGAACTGGTGGTACCGGACTGGGGACACGCATCTCAGGGCTAGTGCGGGGAGCAGCAACAGGACGCACAGGACTCTGGGGACACACAGGAGGCTTGGTGCGTAGTGTAGGCACTGGTGGTAAAGGGCTGGAGACACGCACCATAGGACTAGTGCGTGGAGGAGGCACTGGTGGTACTGGACTGGGGCGGGGAGGTGGCGCCGGAAATACCGGACCGTGCAGGCGTACTGGTTCCCTTGAACACCGAGCCTGCCCAACCTTACCTGGTTGAATGCTCCCCGTCGCCCGACCAGTGCGGGGAGGTGGAATAACCCGCACCGGGCTATGTAGGCGAACCGGGGACACCATGCGTAAGGCTGGTGCCATGTAAGCCGGCCCGAGGAGACGTACTGGTGGCCAGATATGTAGGGCCGGCTTCATGACATCCGGCTCAATGCCCAATCTAGCCCTACCAGTGCGGGGAGGTGGAATAACCCGCACCGGGCTATGAACACGTACAGGAGACACCGTGCGCTCTATTGCGTAACACGGTGTCCGCCCGTACTCCCGCTCTCCACGGTTAGCCTGTGAAGTGGGCGCAGGTCTCCTACCTGCCCTCGGCCCACTACCTCTTAGCCACCCCCAAGAAATTTTTGGGTAGTACTCGCGGGCTTCCAGCCTTGCCTCAGTGCTGCCTCCTCATATCGCCTCCTCTCGGCTTTCGCTGCCTCCAGCTCTTCACGAGGGAGGCGATATTCTCCCGGTTGTGCCCAAGGTCCCTTTCCATCTAATATCTCCTCCCATGTCCATGAATCCTTGATGCCTTGATCCTGTTGCCGCTTGTCATGCTGCTTGATCCGGGTTTGGTGGGTCATTCTGTCACGACCGTCTTGATATGAGTGAGAGGACCAAGGCGCAGCATGATATGAATACATCTTCTTTTTATTATATTGAAGACGGAACACGAAACACTTATACAAACTAACAAAACAACAAACGACCGTGAAACTACAAACGCAAGTGCACACACAAACTACTTACGTTCGACATAGACTAGACATATACAATGACCCACAACAGCTAAAGCCTATGGCTGTCTTAAATATGGCTCCCAATCAGAGACAACAGTAACCAGCTGTCTCTAATTGGGAACCCATTCAGGCAACCATAGACTTTCCTAGACAACTACACACAACACTAAACCATCTATACTCCTTAACCCTCTAAACCATACAACCCCCTAGACAATACACAAACACATACTTCATGATATCACACCCTGACCTGACTAAAATAATAATGAACACAAAGATAACTAAGGCCAGGGTGTGACATAACCCCCCCCCTTAAGGTGCGAACTCCGGGCGCACCAGCATCAAGTCTAGGGGAGGGTCTGGGTGGGCGTCTGTCCACGGTGGCGGCTCTGGCACTGGTCGTGGTCCCCACCCCACCATAGTCACTACCCGCTTACTTAACCCCACTGGAATAAGGGGCAGCACCGGACTAAGTGGCAGCACCGGACTAAGGGGCAGCACCGTACTAAGGGGCAGCACCGTACTAAGGGGCAGTACCAGGATAAGGGGCAGCACCAGGATAAGGGGCAGCACCAGGCTGAAGGGCAGCACCGTACTGAATGGCGGATCCTGGCTGGCTGGCTCTGGCGGATCCTGGCTGGCTGGCGGATCCTGGCTGGACGGCTCTGGCGGATCCTTGCTGGACGGCTCTGGCGGATCCTGGCTGGACGGCTCTGGCGGATCCTGGCTGGACGGCTCTGGCGGATCCTGGCTGGACGGCTCATGACTGGCTGACGGATCTGGCTGCTCATGGCTGGCTGACGGATCTGGCTGCTCATGGCTGGCTGACGGATCTGGCTGCTCATGGCTGGCTGACGGATCTGGCTGCTCATGGCTGGCTGACGGATCTGGCTGCTCATGGCTGGCTGACGGATCTGGCTGCTCATGGCTGGCTGACGGATCTGGCTGCTCATGGCTGGCTGACGGCTCTGGCAGATCCTGTCTGGTTGGCGGCTCTGGCAGATCCTGTCTGGTTGGCGGCTCTGGCAGATCTTGTCTGGTTGGCGGCTCTGGCAGATCCTGTCTGGTTGGCGGCTCTGGCAGATCCTGTCTGGTTGGCGGCTCTGGCAGATCCTGACTGACGAATGGCTCTAGCGGCTCCTGACTGACTAACGGCTCTGACGGCTCGGGACAGACGGGCGGCTCTAATGGCTCGGGACAGACGGATGGCTCAGACGGCGCTGGGGAGACGGATGGCTCAGATGGCGCTGGGGAGACGGATGGCTCAGATGGCGCTGGGGAGACGGATGGCTCAGATGGCACTGGGCAGACGGATGGCTCTGGCCGGATGAGGCGCACTGTAGGCCTGGTGCGTGGTGCCGGAACTGGAGTCACCGGGCTAAGGACACGCACCTTCAGGCTAGTGCGGGGAGAAGGAACAGGGCATTCTGGACCCTGGGAGCGCACATTAGGCCTAGTGCGTGGTGCCGGAACTGGTGGTACCGGACTGGGGACACGCATCTCAGGGCTAGTGCGGGGAGCAGCAACAGGACGCACAGGACTCTGGGGACACACAGGAGGCTTGGTGCGTAGTGTAGGCACTGGTGGTAAAGGGCTGGAGACACGCACCATAGGACTAGTGCGTGGAGGAGGCACTGGTGGTACTGGACTGGGGCGGGGAGGTGGCGCCGGAAATACCGGACCGTGCAGGCGTACTGGTTCCCTTGAACACCGAGCCTGCCCAACCTTACCTGGTTGAATGCTCCCCGTCGCCCGACCAGTGCGGGGAGGTGGAATAACCCGCACCGGGCTATGTAGGCGAACCGGGGACACCATGCGTAAGGCTGGTGCCATGTAAGCCGGCCCGAGGAGACGTACTGGTGGCCAGATATGTAGGGCCGGCTTCATGACATCCGGCTCAATGCCCAATCTAGCCCTACCAGTGCGGGGAGGTGGAATAACCCGCACCGGGCTATGAACACGTACAGGAGACACCGTGCGCTCTATTGCGTAACACGGTGTCCGCCCGTACTCCCGCTCTCCACGGTTAGCCTGTGAAGTGGGCGCAGGTCTCCTACCTGCCCTCGGCCCACTACCTCTTAGCCACCCCCAAGAAATTTTTGGGTAGTACTCGCGGGCTTCCAGCCTTGCCTCAGTGCTGCCTCCTCATATCGCCTCCTCTCGGCTTTCGCTGCCTCCAGCTCTTCACGAGGGAGGCGATATTCTCCCGGTTGTGCCCAAGGTCCCTTTCCATCTAATATCTCCTCCCATGTCCATGAATCCTTGATGCCTTGATCCTGTTGCCGCTTGTCATGCTGCTTGATCCGGGTTTGGTGGGTCATTCTGTCACGACCGTCTTGATATGAGTGAGAGGACCAAGGCGCAGCATGATATGAATACATCTTCTTTTTATTATATTGAAGACGGAACACGAAACACTTATACAAACTAACAAAACAACAAACGACCGTGAAACTACAAACGCAAGTGCACACACAAACTACTTACGTTCGACATAGACTAGACATATACAATGACCCACAACAGCTAAAGCCTATGGCTGTCTTAAATATGGCTCCCAATCAGAGACAACAGTAACCAGCTGTCTCTAATTGGGAACCCATTCAGGCAACCATAGACTTTCCTAGACAACTACACACAACACTAAACCATCTATACTCCTTAACCCTCTAAACCATACAACCCCCTAGACAATACACAAACACATACTTCATGATATCACACCCTGACCTGACTAAAATAATAATGAACACAAAGATAACTAAGGCCAGGGTGTGACAGTATCTGTCTATCTATATATCTATATATCTATCCATATATCTATATATCTACATATCTATCTATCTATTTATATATCTACCTATATAGCTATCTATCTATCTACATATGTATCTATCTATCTACATATGTATCTATCTATCTACATATCTATCTATCTAAACTATATATCTGTTGTGGGCATACAATAGCATGATGTGTAGGTTAGTCCTGTAGTCTATCTGCTGTGTAGGTTAGTCCTGTAGTCTATCTGATGTGTAGGTTAGTCTTGTAGTCTATCTGCTGTGTGGGTTAGTCCTATAGTCTATCTGCTGTGTAGGTTAGTCCTATAGTCTATCTGCTGTGTGGGTTAGTCCTATAGTCTATCTGCTGTGTAGGTTAGTCCTATAGTCTATCTGCTGTGTAGGTTAGTCCTATAGTCCTATAGTCTATCTGCTGTGTAGGTTAGTCCTATAGTCTATCTGCTGTGTGGGATAGTCCTATAGTCTATCTGCTGTGTAGGTTAGTCCTATAGTCTATCTGCTGTGTAGGTTAGTCCTATAGTCTATCTGCTGTTTGGGTTAGTCCTATAGTCTATCTGCTGTGTAGGTTAGTCCTATAGTCTATCTGCTGTGTAGGTTAGTCCTATAGTCTATCTGCTGTGTAGGTTAGTCCTATAGTCCTATAGTCTATCTGCTGTGTAGGTTAGTCCTATAGTCTATCTGCTGTGTGGGATAGTCCTATAGTCTATCTGCTGTGTAGGTTAGTCCTATAGTCTATCTGCTGTGTAGGTTAGTCCTATAGTCTATCTGCTGTGTGGGTTAGTCCTATAGTCTATCTGCTGTGTAGGTTAGTCCTATAGTCTATCTGCTGTGTAGGTTAGTCCTATAGTCTATCTGCTGTGTAGGTTAGTCCTATAGTCCTATAGTCTATCTGCTGTGTAGGTTAGTCCTATAGTCTATCTGCTGTGTAGGTTAGTCCTATAGTCTATCTGCTGTGTAGGTTAGTCCTGTAGTGTATCTGCTGTGTAGGTTAATCCAATAGTCTATCTGCTGTGTAGGTTAGTCCTATAGTCTATCTGCTGTGTAGGTTAGTCCTGTAGTCTATCTGCTGTGTAGATTAGTCCTATAGTCTATCTGCTGTGTGGTTGTCTTTGTGTTGGACCTTATTTGTTATTAATATATACTTTTTATTGATTCAAAATAGTTTAAAATAATAAGTTGCAACGATTGAGCTGTAGTACTTGTCAGACAGTAGGGGGCGCTATAGGCATGCTAGACACTAGTGTTAGTGTGTGTGTGTGTGTGTGTGTGTGTGTGTGTGTGTGTGTGTGTGTGTGTGTGTGTGTGTGTGTGTGTGTGTGTGTGTGTGTGTGTGTGTGTGTGTGTGTGTGTGTGTGTGTGTGTGTGTGTACTGAATAAAGTAGATAATCGATAGAAACATCTCATGTGTCATTTCACTGTTTTTTAATTCATAACCATCATGCAACAAAATAACACAAGGTCTTCCATTTAAAACCGAAACAGATCTGCGTTTCATGCCTCAACAAACAAGACAAGAGTTTTAGCAGTTGAACTAATTGTACGTAAACGCACAGCAATGTGTGCTACTTGGTTCATCAACTACAATGTTGAATATTGTTTTTTTTCCCCGGGTGAGTCTTGTATGAATGTAGAAGTACAATCAAACTCCAAGACCCCTGTTATTAATTACCGTTATTAACCACCGGTGTGAGAGAAGCAACGAGCCACCTAACCCGGGAACAACCGTGTCAAGCTCTTACAATCTATCGGTTAGAGAAGTGATGTCATAATACATCTGTGACTTTTCAACGTTCTTATGGGAAGTTCCCCCAAAAAATATAGAGAATGTTTATCACAGGAAAGAGGACGTTTCAAATAGAAATATATATGTGTATATACACACAGGTAGAAAAATACAATTGAGAGAATAGAATATAAATAATGTTTTGGTTATGAAGATTTCAAATATATATTTCGAATGATAAAATATAGGCTTATATGGTCAACATCAAGGCTAGAAATGTGATTCGACGTAGAGAAAAGTTACATTCTACATTAGAGATTTATATAATAAAATATACATCAACACATCAATGTAAAACTATATCATGCAATGTTGCACAAATAAAACCCTCTGAAAACTGTACCAGTTTACAATCAGAACTGCCGAGTGACAAAACAAATGCTGTATGTTTCAGTCTGTTCGGAATGACAGACAAGGAGCTGTCTACTCACAGAGGTGCTGAAACCAACTAATCCTCTCTTCAGGGTTTCTGTTCAATTCCCCTGTTTAGCACAACATGTAGTCAAACAGATATAATGTCAAAGGCAGCGTACAGACGTCCTAAAATAGTTCCACGTTCCATGTCCAACCGACAAGACGAGATTATTTTCTTTCTCCCGTTGAAACTTTTCCACCATTTTTCAACCGATGGCCCGTTTTGAAGTCAACACCTCCAACTGAACCCCGGGGCCAACAGCCAACGTTACCAGGCAGACGGAACCAACCGAACGAAGCCAGCAGAACCAACCGAAGCCTTCTAAAGAGCAGGTTTAAACTCAGGGCCGCGAAGCCAGCTTTAGAGAGTTCAAACTCCACCGGGGAAGGCCAGGTTATAGGCCGCCATCATCTGAGCTTTCAGCTGTTGCTTCACGTGCACGCGCCCGTGCCTCTTCCTCTCGTCGCTGCGCGCGAACCGCTTCCCGCACACCTCGCAAGAGAAAGGTTTCTCCCCAGTGTGCGTGCGCGTGTGCGTGGTCAGGTGGTCGCTCCTGCTGAAACTGCGCAGGCAGATTGCGCACTGGAACGGCTTGTGGCCCGTGTGGATGCGCACGTGGCGGTTGAGCTCGTCGGAGCGAGAGAAACGCCTCTCACAGCCGATTATTGGACACGGGAACGGTTTGACCTTCGCGGCCCCGGTACTGGAGCGGGTCGTCGCTTTACTTGCTCCAGTGGTGGCGTGCATGCCCCTGCTCCTCGGGAACACGCTGGGCAGCAGGGAGGAGAGGAGGGCATCCAGGGAGGAGGAGGAGAGAGAGGCGGTGAAGGCGGCCAGGTCTCTGCAAGTGTCCAGTTGCTGCGGCCCTGAGGCCCCAGTCTGGAACTCCAGAGGCTCCTGTTTGACCAGACAGCCATCGTTGACGTAGCTCCCGTTCACAGGTACAGGGTAATTCTGAGCCCAGTCTCCCATGTAGCACGGCTCCTGTTTGATGATACACTCTGTCTTAATGTCAGTCAGCAGCAGAGAGTCCAGAAGCTCCTTTACATCTACCTGGTGATCCAGAGACTGACCAGACAGCGGGAACAGCTGCTCCAAGCTGCCCGGGGAGAAGGCATCCTGCCCGGGGTGGGAGAGGTGGTCGTTGTCGCAGCCGTCGCAGTTGCTGTTGAACTCGTTCTTGACCATCACAGAGGCAGCGGGAGGAGTCTGAATGTCCACCCCGGCGGAAGGAGAAGGAATCTCGGTCAGAGCCTGGCTCCAGCTTTCGCTTGAGGCAGAGTCCATGGAGGGAGAGTAAAGAGGGGGAGAGGCAACGCTCATGGCCGAGCAGGGTGTGACAGAGGCGGGGAGGGAGGCAGACGGAGTCTCGCTGGTCACCTGGTCCTCCACCATACAGATCCCAACTATCTCCGTGATCATGTTGAGCAGAGCTTCTGTGCTGCAGGGTGGCACCGTCCCCGGTAACGGCTCCTCCGTGTAGAAGCTCCCGGTGTAGGCAAGAGGAGGGGACAGGCTGTCTGAGGAACAGTCATTCAGGTCGGAGAAGAAATCCGAGTCAGACCCGTCGGTCCCCGGGGATAACACACAACCTGAGAAAGAGACAACACAACTGGGGTTATTATCGTTATATAAACTGATAGGCTACATTAGCAAAGGCAGCGAGCAGTGGGCGATGAGCAACTTCTAGCTGCGTTGCATTACATAAGTAACATATTATTGTACACATGTATTTATAGCCTATGTAATTTTTGCCTACAACAATAATTGCACAATAGCTACTCGAGAAAACGTATGCATTCTTTATGAGTTATCTATTCAAATGTTATTCATAATGCATTGATGCATTGATCCTTGTAGTCAGGAGGTTTAGAATCTAGAGAGAAACCCCACCTTGTTGTGCTGGGGATCCGACATCAGAGTCTGTACCGTCGCTGCTTGAGCTCACACTGTCCACCCAGGCGCTGCACGCGTCCTCGAACTCCGACATGAATATGTCTTCGTCTGTGAACAGCATGTTTAACGGATCCCGGTAAGGACTCGATAAAACGAGAGGGAAAACGTTATGCTAAATTCCGTTATTAAAAGCTTGGTCCAAAGGTAATTAATCAATCAATCAATTTAAATGATTGATTAATCTCCAAACAGATAATCAAATTAGTCTTCAATTAAATGTGGGGATTCCCTTGGAGTGGTGAGGAGTGGGGAAGATAAGTCCTTCGCTGAATGGTTGCTGTATTCCGTTATTTCGGGAGATGTGTCTGAATGATAAGGTTTGCTCTGCGCCTCTCCGTTTTATACTTTTCTGGCTGCTAGGTAACCCCTCCACCCGCCATTGGTTCTACGTCCGTGAGGATTCCCCCGCTGCGTAGCATCATGCCCAAACATGGACAGAGGATATGACGCAGGGTATCCCCCAGCCTTATAAGGACACACGGGTGTGTGACGTAGAAGAGGGGATTCTCTTGAAGATCTGTGTTCTATGCTGAAACCCGCCCACCCGCCGAGCACAGAAGCAGAGAACCGGGTGCGCAAGAGTGATTACACAACACATAGCGGGTTAAACCTACATGTCGTTTTGAAGGGCGTGCTACTGCGCATGCAGGTGAACAGTAATGATGACCATTTAGAGGAATAAACACACATTCCGCTTCCCCCTTCATGAGATGCGACACAGATAGGAACACAAGTTACATACTACTGGATATTACGCCTAATGATGTTTAATGAAAACATGCCTCATAGTCATCTGTCCCCCTTTTATAATTAGCATCTGGTCAACAGGAATAAATCACCTGCATGTTATTATGAGCATCACTGGGTTTGTGAGTTTGTGTTTGTGTTTGTGTTTGTGTTTGTGTTTGTGTTTGTGTGCGCACCGTGGCGCAGTGGAAACAGGACTGTGTGACTAGGGTGGGATTGGTGGGGGATCTGCTGCAGGTACCCACGCGTGCAGCGCCTGGGTGGACAGTGCCAGACTGTAGCGTAGAAATCCAGAAGATATTCTGGATAAGGACAATATGCATTTAGTAATTATAATGACAATACGCGTTTAGTTGAATGAGCCCTGATCTCGGGTTGGAATGGACGTCTGTTTGCATTCATGTCCGTTTGGCTGCAGCTCAGGCTTCATGTTCAGAACCATAGGCAGCGCACTGGTCATGCAACATGCTACAGGGAAGCGCAGATTGGTGTGTGTGTGTGTGTGTGTGTGTGTGTGTGTGTGTGTGTGTGTGTGTGTGTGTGTGTGTGTGTGTGTGTGTGTGTGTGTGTGTGTGTGTGTGTGTGTGTGTGTGTGTGTGTGTGTGTGTGTAAGAAAGACAGAGAGAGAGAGAGGAGGGGAGGGGAGAGGCGCTCAGTTTTATCTGCAGAATGCTTCATGCCATTAGAAGGAGACCCACAGGCATGTAACTCTGAATGATGAGTCAAACTGGAAGCAATGCATTATACAGTCAGCCAGCAGAACTAAACACACACATCGTATTTATTGATTTATTTTAAACACCTGTTCTGACTCGTGCACCATTGAGGACGGCCACATCGTGTCGTGAGAAAACAGCTTTCCGTATCGTTTTGTCTCCTATTGAAATATGTAGAAATGTGTTCAGGGGAGAAGAATCCTGAATCTATTGTTGCGTCATAATGCGACACTACTCCCCATCGGTGGGTCTCCCGCTCTCTCCTCGCCGGATATCAGCCGCATGGTGCATGAGGATGTTATGGGCTCAGTGATTTTGCAATCCATTTATTGACTGCATGGATTCGGGTTAATTAAAACCCAATTGAATAGTTAACCTGCAACTGTTCACTTAACAATCACCCGCATTAATATAGAACTGAACGTTGTGTAAACGGTTATTGCTTTATACGACACCGATTCGGTCCACCCGGGACAGACGTCGTATAAAGGCATCCAAATGGTGCTTTGGAATGCGCGCGACACACGGTGTCTGAAGTCCCAATTATTGAATCTGCAGATTCTCGAGCTCTTTGAAAGTGATTTAAGCTCAGTTTTGAGATCATCATGGATTTCCCGGATTCGCTCTCCACGGAGCTGCTTACACAACTGAGTTAGTTAGAGTAAATCAATTCACAGTTTGACTAAATATGAAGGCCCTCTATTTATTAGACACAGCTATTTGGCTAAATCTACATATAAGATAAGTCTATTAAACGTTACGTTAAAAGCCCAACTCTGCAGAAAGCTAATAACTAGCTGCATATAAGATAAGTCTATTAAACGTTACGTTAAAAGCCCAACTCCGCAGCAAGCTAATAACTAGCTGCATATAAGATAAGTCTATTAAACGTTACGTTAAAAGCCCAACTCTGCAGAAAGAGAATAACTAGCCTCCACATAGCAACGCTGCGTGTTGCCTAGACTACAGCCGTTACTTTACACTAACACAAAAGAGCTGACAACCTTTGTCTTCCCACAACCCCGACAGAGTGCTGAGACAGTGACAGATTGACTAATAACAGCCCTGCCCAGTCAAAGTGTTTTAATAACACTAGCCAATCATATTGTCAGGAGGAAACCATACAAGAGAAGGTTAGTAAAACTATTGATGTACAATTACGCAACTTCTACACGCTTTCCCTCTTTGACAGGTGTCACGTTAATAAACAACTGCCCAAACTGTCAAGGAGATAAAAGGACTGAAAACCCACTTGGTTCGATTTAAGAAAAGCTGACGAGCACATCAAAACAGTTAGTTTTTTGCTTAAAATAGAAAGATTTCCCTCATTATTATATCACTCAGTTGTGACGTGTTTTTGGATTCTTTTTGAAGAGGAATGTTCCAATTCTATTAGCAGAACCATCTGGGGAGTTCTAATACAGGAGAGAGAGAGGAGATGTGACATTCTAGAAGCAGAACCATCTGGGGAGTTCTAATACAGGAGAGAGAGAGGAGATGTGACATTCTAGAAGCAGAACCATCTGGGAGTTCTAATACAGGAGAGAGAGAGGAGATGTGACATTCTAGAAGCAGAACCATCTGGGAGTTCTAATACAGGAGAGAGAGAGGAGATGTGACATTCTATTAGCAGAACCATCTGGGGAGTTCTAATACAGGAGAGAGAGAGGAGATGTGACATTCTAGAAGCAGAACCATCTGGGAGTTCTAATACAGGAGAGAGAGAGGAGATGTGACATTCTATTAGCAGAACCATCTGGGAGTTCTAATACAGGAGAGAGAGAGGAGATGTGACATTCTAGAAGCAGAACCATCTGGGGAGTTCTAATACAGGAGAGAGAGAGGAGATGTGACATTCTAGAAGCAGAACCATCTGGGAGTTCTAATACAGGAGAGAGAGAGGAGATGTGACATTCTAGAAGCAGAACCATCTGGGAGTTCTAATACAGGAGAGAGAGAGGAGATGTGACATTCTATTAGCAGAACCATCTGGGAGTTCTAATACAGGAGAGAGAGAGGAGATGTGACATTCTATTAGCAGAACCATCTGGGAGTTCTAATACAGGAGAGAGAGAGGAGATGTGACATTCTAGAAGCAGAACCATCTGGGAGTTCTAATACAGGAGAGAGAGAGGAGATGTGACATTCTATTAGCAGAACCATCTGGGAGTTCTAATACAGGAGAGAGAGAGGAGATGTGACATTCTATTAGCAGAACCATCTGGGAGTTCTAATACAGGAGAGAGAGAGGAGATGTGACATTCTATTAGCAGAACCATCTGGGAGTTCTAATACAGGAGAGAGAGAGGAGATGTGACATTCTATTAGCAGAACCATCTGGGAGTTCTAATACAGGAGAGAGATGTGTGGAGGAGGGGTGGGAACAACTCGAAGGCTGTAACCATGGTGCTACTGGCAGGCTAAGAGTTCCTTTCTCTTCCTTCTCCTAAAAACATGGAGACTATCAACACACACACACACACACACACACACACACACACACACACACACACACACACACACACACACACACACACACACACACACACACACACACACACACACACACACACACACACACACACACACACACACACTGTGTCATTGCGTCAATAGCAGAGCGTATGTAAGAGCCATGTCCTTGTGTCTCTCTGGTCTCCGGTCTGTCTCTAGTCACTAACTGACACACAGAGCAGTCTGTCTCTAGTCACTAACTGATGAACAGAGCAGTCTGTCTCTAGTCACTAACTGATGAACAGAGCAGTCTGTCTCTAGTCACTAACTGATGAACAGAGCAGTCTGTCTCTAGTCACTAACTGATGAACAGAGCAGTCTGTCTCTAGTCACTAACTGATGAACAGATCAGTCTGTCTCTAGTCACTAACTGATGAACAGAGCAGTCTGTCTCTAGTCACTAACTGACACACAGAGCAGTCTGTCTCTAGTCACTAACTGACACACAGAGCAGTCTGTCTCTAGTCACTAACTGATGAACAGAGCAGTCTGTCTCTAGTCACTAACTGACACACAGAGCAGTCTGTCTCTAGTCACTAACTGATGAACAGAGCAGTCGGTCTCTAGTCACTAACTGATGAACAGAGCAGTCTGTCTCTAGTCACTAACTGACGAACAGAGCAGTCTGTCTCTAGTCACTAACTGATGAACAGAGCAGTCTGTCTCTAGTCACTAACTGATGAACAGATCAGTCTGTCTCTAGTCACTAACTGATGACAGAGCAGTCTGTCTCTAGTCACTAACTGATGAACAGAGCAGTCTGTCTCTAGTCACTAACTGAGACACAGAGCAGTCTGTCTCTAGTCACTAACTGATGAACAGATCAGTCTTTCTCTAGTCACTAACTGATGAACAGAGCAGTCTGTCTCTAGTCACTAACTGACACACAGAGCAGTCTGTCTCTAGTCACTAACTGATGAACAGAGCAGTCTGTCTCTAGTCACTAACTGACACACAGAGCAGTCTGTCTCTAGTCACTAACTGATGAACAGAGCAGTCTGTCTCTAGTCACTAACTGATGAACAGAGCAGTCTGTCTCTAGTCACTAACTGATGAACAGAGCAGTCTGTCTCTAGTCACTAACTGACACACAGAGCAGTCTGTCTCTAGTCACTAACTGATGAACAGAGCAGTCTGTCTCTAGTCACTAACTGATGAACAGAGCAGTCTGTCTCTAGTCACTAACTGATGAACAGAGCAGTCTGTCTCTAGTCACTAACTGATGAACAGATCAGTCTGTCTCTAGTCACTAACTGATGAACAGAGCAGTCTGTCTCTAGTCACTAACTGATGAACAGAGCAGTCTGTCTCTAGTCACTAACTGATGAACAGAGCAGTCTGTCTCTAGTCACTAACTGACACACAGAGCAGTCTGTCTCTAGTCACTAACTGATGAACAGAGCAGTCTGTCTCTAGTCACTAACTGATGAACAGATCAGTCTGTCTCTAGTCACTAACTGATGAACAGAGCAGTCTGTCTCTAGTCACTAACTGATGAACAGAGCAGTCTGTCTCTAGTCACTAACTGATGAACAGAGCAGTCTGTCTCTAGTCACTAACTGATGAACAGATCAGTCTGTCTCTAGTCACTAACTGATGAACAGAGCAGTCTGTCTCTAGTCACTAACTGATGAACAGATCAGTCTGTCTCTAGTCACTAACTGATGAACAGAGCAGTCTGTCTCTAGTCACTAACTGATGAACAGAGCAGTCTGTCTCTAGTCACTAACTGATGAACAGAGCAGTCTGTCTCTAGTCACTAACTGATGAACAGAGCAGTCTGTCTCTAGTCACTAACTGATGACAGAGCAGTCTGTCTCTAGTCACTAACTGATGAACAGAGCAGTCTGTCTCTAGTCACTAACTGACACACAGAGCAGTCTGTCTCTAGTCACTAACTGATGAACAGAGCAGTCTGTCTCTAGTCACTAACTGACACACAGAGCAGTCTGTCTCTAGTCACTAACTGACACACAGATCAGTCTGTCTCTAGTCACTAACTGATGAACAGAGCAGTCTGTCTCTAGTCACTAACTGATGAACAGAGCAGTCTGTCTCTAGTCACTAACTGATGAACAGAGCAGTCTGTCTCTAGTCACTAACTGATGAACAGATCAGTCTGTCTCTAGTCACTAACTGATGAACAGAGCAGTCTGTCTCTAGTCACTAACTGACACACAGAGCAGTCTGTCTCTAGTCACTAACTGATGAACAGAGCAGTCTGTCTCTAGTCACTAACTGACACACAGAGCAGTCTGTCTCTAGTCACTAACTGATGAACAGAGCAGTCTGTCTCTAGTCACTAACTGATGAACAGAGCAGTCTGTCTCTAGTCACTAACTGATGAACAGAGCAGTCTGTCTCTAGTCACTAACTGATGAACAGAGCAGTCTGTCTCTAGTCACTAACTGATGAACAGAGCAGTCTGTCTCTAGTCACTAACTGATGAACAGAGCAGTCTGTCTCTAGTCACTAACTGACACAAAGAGCAGTCTGTCTCTGGTCACTAACTGAGACACAGAGCAGTCTGTCTCTAGTCACTAACTGATGAACAGATCAGTCTGTCTCTAGTCACTAACTGATGAACAGAGCAGTCTGTATCTAGTCACTAACTGACACACAGAGCAGTCTGTCTCTAGTCACTAACTGATGAACAGATCAGTCTGTCTCTAGTCACTAACTGATGAACAGAGCAGTCTGTCTCTAGTCACTAACTGATGAACAGAGCAGTCTGTCTCTAGTCACTAACTGATGAACAGAGCAGTCTGTCTCTAGTCACTAACTGATGAACAGAGCAGTCTGTCTCTAGTCACTAACTGATGAACAGATCAGTCTGTCTCTAGTCACTAACTGATGAACAGAGCAGTCTGTCTCTAGTCACTAACTGATGAACAGAGCAGTCTGTCTCTAGTCACTAACTGATGAACAGAGCAGTCTGTCTCTAGTCACTAACTGACACACAGAGCAGTCTGTCTCTAGTCACTAACTGATGAACAGAGCAGTCTGTCTCTAGTCACTAACTGATGAACAGAGCAGTCTGTCTCTAGTCACTAACTGATGAACAGAGCAGTCTGTCTCTAGTCACTAACTGATGAACAGAGCAGTCTGTCTCTAGTCACTAACTGATGAACAGATCAGTCTGTCTCTAGTCACTAACTGACACACAGAGCAGTCTGTCTCTAGTCACTAACTGACACACAGAGCAGTCTGTCTCTAGTCACTAACTGATGAACAGAGCAGTCTGTCTCTAGTCACTAACTGACACACAGAGCAGTCTGTCTCTAGTCACTAACTGATGAACAGAGCAGTCTGTCTCTAGTCACTAACTGACACACAGAGCAGTCTGTCTCTAGTCACTAACTGATGAACAGAGCAGTCTGTCTCTAGTCACTAACTGACACACAGAGCAGTCTGTCTCTAGTCACTAACTGATGAACAGAGCAGTCTGTCTCTAGTCACTAACTGATGAACAGAGCAGTCTGTCTCTAGTCACTAACTGACACACAGAGCAGTCTGTCTCTAGTCACTAACTGATGAACAGAGCAGTCTGTCTCTAGTCACTAACTGATGAACAGAGCAGTCTGTCTCTAGTCACTAACTGATGAACAGAGCAGTCTGTCTCTAGTCACTAACTGATGAACAGAGCAGTCTGTCTCTAGTCACTAACTGATGAACAGATCAGTCTGTCTCTAGTCACTAACTGACACACAGAGCAGTCTGTCTCTAGTTACTAACTGATGAACAGATCAGTCTGTCTCTAGTCACTAACTGATGAACAGAGCAGTCTGTCTCTAGTCACTAACTGATGAACTGAGCAGTCTGTCTCTAGTCACTAACTGACACACAGAGCAGTCTGTCTCTAGTCACTAACTGATGAACAGAGCAGTCTGTCTCTAGTCACTAACTGATGAACAGATCAGTCTGTCTCTAGTCACTAACTGATGACAGAGCAGTCTGTCTCTAGTCACTAACTGATGAACAGAGCAGTCTGTCTCTAGTCACTAACTGAGACACAGAGCAGTCTGTCTCTAGTCACTAACTGATGAACAGATCAGTCTTTCTCTAGTCACTAACTAATGAACAGAGCAGTCTGTCTCTAGTCACTAACTGATGACAGAGCAGTCTGTCTCTAGTCACTAACTGATGAACAGATCAGTCTGTCTCTAGTCACTAACTGAGACACAGAGCAGTCTGTCTCTAGTCACTAACTGATGAACAGATCAGTCTTTCTCTAGTCACTAACTAATGAACAGAGCAGTCTGTCTCTAGTCACTAACTGACACACAGAGCAGTCTGTCTCTAGTCACTAACTGATGAACAGAGCAGTCTGTCTCTAGTCACTAACTGACACACAGAGCAGTCTGTCTCTAGTCACTAACTGATGAACAGAGCAGTCTGTCTCTAGTCACTAACTGACACACAGAGCAGTCTGTCTCTAGTCACTAACTGATGAACAGAGCAGTCTGTCTCTAGTCACTAACTGACACACAGAGCAGTCTGTCTCTAGTCACTAACTGACACACAGAGCAGTCTGTCTCTAGTCACTAACTGATGAACAGAGCAGTCTGTCTCTAGTCACTAACTGATGAACAGAGCAGTCTGTCTCTAGTCACTAACTGATGAACAGAGCAGTCTGTCTCTAGTCACTAACTGATGAACAGAGCAGTCTGTCTCTAGTCACTAACTGATGAACAGAGCAGTCTGTCTCTAGTCACTAACTGACACACAGATCAGTCTGTCTCTAGTCACTAACTGATGAACAGAGCAGTCTGTCTCTAGTCACTAACTGATGAACAGAGCAGTCTGTCTCTAGTCACTAACTGACACACAGAGCAGTCTGTCTCTAGTCACTAACTGATGAACAGAGCAGTCTGTCTCTAGTCACTAACTGACACACAGAGCAGTCTGTCTCTAGTCACTAACTGATGAACAGATCAGTCTGTCTCTAGTCACTAACTGACACACAGAGCAGTCTGTCTTTAGTCACTAACTGACACACAGAGCAGTCTGTCTCTAGTCACTAACTGATGAACAGATCAGTCTGTCTCTAGTCACTAACTGATGAACAGAGCAGTCTGTCTCTAGTCACTAACTGATGAACAGATCAGTCTGTCTCTAGTCACTAACTGATGAACAGAGCAGTCTGTCTCTAGTCACTAACTGATGAACTGAGCAGTCTGTCTCTAGTCACTAACTGACACACAGAGCAGTCTGTCTCTAGTCACTAACTGATGAACAGAGCAGTCTGTCTCTAGTCACTAACTGATGAACAGAGCAGTCTGTCTCTAGTCACTAACTGATGAACAGAGCAGTCTGTCTCTAGTCACTAACTGACACACAGAGCAGTCTGTCTCTAGTCACTAACTGACACACAGAGCAGTCTGTCTCTAGTCACTAACTGATGAACAGAGCAGTCTGTCTCTAGTCACTAACTGATGAACAGAGCAGTCTGTCTCTAGTCACTAACTGATGAACAGATCAGTCTGTCTCTAGTCACTAACTGATGAAGAGATCAGTCTGTCTCTAGTCACTAACTGATGAACAGATCAGTCTGTCTCTAGTCACTAACTGATGACAGAGCAGTCTGTCTCTAGTCACTAACTGATGAACAGAGCAGTCTGTCTCTAGTCACTAACTGATGAACAGAGCAGTCTGTCTCTAGTCACTAACTGATGAACAGATCAGTCTGTCTCTAGTCACTAACTGATGAACAGAGCAGTCTGTCTCTAGTCACTAACTGACACACAGAGCAGTCTGTCTCTAGTCACTAACTGACACACAGAGCAGTCTGTCTCTAGTCACTAACTGACACACAGAGCAGTCTGTCTCTAGTCACTAACTGACACATAGATCAGTCTGTCTCTAGTCACTAACTGATGAACAGAGCAGTCTGTCTCTAGTCACTAACTGATGAACAGAGCAGTCTGTCTCTAGTCACTAACTGATGAACAGAGCAGTCTGTCTCTAGTCACTAACTGATGAACAGAGCAGTCTGTCTCTAGTCACTAACTGATGAACAGATCAGTCTGTCTCTAGTCACTAACTGACACACAGAGCAGTCTGTCTCTAGTCACTAACTGACGAACAGAGCAGTCTGTCTCTAGTCACTAACTGATGAACAGAGCAGTCTGTCTCTAGTCACTAACTGATGAACAGAGCAGTCTGTCTCTAGTCACTAACTGACACACAGAGCAGTCTGTCTCTAGTCACTAACTGATGAACAGAGCAGTCTGTCTCTAGTCACTAACTGATGAACAGAGCAGTCTGTCTCTAGTCACTAACTGATGAACAGAGCAGTCTGTCTCTAGTCACTAACTGATGAACAGATCAGTCTGTCTCTAGTCACTAACTGACACACAGAGCAGTCTGTCTCTAGTCACTAACTGACAAACAGAGCAGTCTGTCTCTAGTCACTAACTGACACACAGAGCAGTCTGTCTCTAGTCACTAACTGATGAACAGAGCAGTCTGTCTCTAGTCACTAACTGATGAACAGAGCAGTCTGTCTCTAGTCACTAACTGATGAACAGAGCAGTCTGTCTCTAGTCACTAACTGATGAACAGAGCAGTCTGTCTCTAGTCACTAACTGATGACAGAGCAGTCTGTCTCTAGTCACTAACTGATGAACAGAGCAGTCTGTCTCTAGTCACTAACTGACACACAGAGCAGTCTGTCTCTAGTCACTAACTGATGAACAGAGCAGTCTGTCTCTAGTCACTAACTGACACACAGAGCAGTCTGTCTCTAGTCACTAACTGACACACAGATCAGTCTGTCTCTAGTCACTAACTGATGAACAGAGCAGTCTGTCTCTAGTCACTAACTGATGAACAGAGCAGTCTGTCTCTAGTCACTAACTGATGAACAGAGCAGTCTGTCTCTAGTCACTAACTGATGAACAGATCAGTCTGTCTCTAGTCACTAACTGATGAACAGAGCAGTCTGTCTCTAGTCACTAACTGACACACAGAGCAGTCTGTCTCTAGTCACTAACTGATGAACAGAGCAGTCTGTCTCTAGTCACTAACTGACACACAGAGCAGTCTGTCTCTAGTCACTAACTGATGAACAGAGCAGTCTGTCTCTAGTCACTAACTGATGAACAGAGCAGTCTGTCTCTAGTCACTAACTGATGAACAGAGCAGTCTGTCTCTAGTCACTAACTGATGAACAGAGCAGTCTGTCTCTAGTCACTAACTGATGAACAGAGCAGTCTGTCTCTAGTCACTAACTGATGAACAGAGCAGTCTGTCTCTAGTCACTAACTGACACAAAGAGCAGTCTGTCTCTGGTCACTAACTGAGACACAGAGCAGTCTGTCTCTAGTCACTAACTGATGAACAGATCAGTCTGTCTCTAGTCACTAACTGATGAACAGAGCAGTCTGTATCTAGTCACTAACTGACACACAGAGCAGTCTGTCTCTAGTCACTAACTGATGAACAGATCAGTCTGTCTCTAGTCACTAACTGATGAACAGAGCAGTCTGTCTCTAGTCACTAACTGATGAACAGAGCAGTCTGTCTCTAGTCACTAACTGATGAACAGAGCAGTCTGTCTCTAGTCACTAACTGATGAACAGAGCAGTCTGTCTCTAGTCACTAACTGATGAACAGATCAGTCTGTCTCTAGTCACTAACTGATGAACAGAGCAGTCTGTCTCTAGTCACTAACTGATGAACAGAGCAGTCTGTCTCTAGTCACTAACTGATGAACAGAGCAGTCTGTCTCTAGTCACTAACTGACACACAGAGCAGTCTGTCTCTAGTCACTAACTGATGAACAGAGCAGTCTGTCTCTAGTCACTAACTGATGAACAGAGCAGTCTGTCTCTAGTCACTAACTGATGAACAGAGCAGTCTGTCTCTAGTCACTAACTGATGAACAGAGCAGTCTGTCTCTAGTCACTAACTGATGAACAGATCAGTCTGTCTCTAGTCACTAACTGACACACAGAGCAGTCTGTCTCTAGTCACTAACTGACACACAGAGCAGTCTGTCTCTAGTCACTAACTGATGAACAGAGCAGTCTGTCTCTAGTCACTAACTGATGAACAGAGCAGTCTGTCTCTAGTCACTAACTGACACACAGAGCAGTCTGTCTCTAGTCACTAACTGATGAACAGAGCAGTCTGTCTCTAGTCACTAACTGACACACAGAGCAGTCTGTCTCTAGTCACTAACTGATGAACAGAGCAGTCTGTCTCTAGTCACTAACTGACACACAGAGCAGTCTGTCTCTAGTCACTAACTGATGAACAGAGCAGTCTGTCTCTAGTCACTAACTGATGAACAGAGCAGTCTGTCTCTAGTCACTAACTGACACACAGAGCAGTCTGTCTCTAGTCACTAACTGATGAACAGAGCAGTCTGTCTCTAGTCACTAACTGATGAACAGAGCAGTCTGTCTCTAGTCACTAACTGATGAACAGAGCAGTCTGTCTCTAGTCACTAACTGATGAACAGAGCAGTCTGTCTCTAGTCACTAACTGATGAACAGATCAGTCTGTCTCTAGTCACTAACTGACACACAGAGCAGTCTGTCTCTAGTTACTAACTGATGAACAGATCAGTCTGTCTCTAGTCACTAACTGATGAACAGAGCAGTCTGTCTCTAGTCACTAACTGATGAACTGAGCAGTCTGTCTCTAGTCACTAACTGACACACAGAGCAGTCTGTCTCTAGTCACTAACTGATGAACAGAGCAGTCTGTCTCTAGTCACTAACTGATGAACAGATCAGTCTGTCTCTAGTCACTAACTGATGACAGAGCAGTCTGTCTCTAGTCACTAACTGATGAACAGAGCAGTCTGTCTCTAGTCACTAACTGAGACACAGAGCAGTCTGTCTCTAGTCACTAACTGATGAACAGATCAGTCTTTCTCTAGTCACTAACTAATGAACAGAGCAGTCTGTCTCTAGTCACTAACTGATGACAGAGCAGTCTGTCTCTAGTCACTAACTGATGAACAGATCAGTCTGTCTCTAGTCACTAACTGAGACACAGAGCAGTCTGTCTCTAGTCACTAACTGATGAACAGATCAGTCTTTCTCTAGTCACTAACTAATGAACAGAGCAGTCTGTCTCTAGTCACTAACTGACACACAGAGCAGTCTGTCTCTAGTCACTAACTGATGAACAGAGCAGTCTGTCTCTAGTCACTAACTGACACACAGAGCAGTCTGTCTCTAGTCACTAACTGATGAACAGAGCAGTCTGTCTCTAGTCACTAACTGACACACAGAGCAGTCTGTCTCTAGTCACTAACTGATGAACAGAGCAGTCTGTCTCTAGTCACTAACTGACACACAGAGCAGTCTGTCTCTAGTCACTAACTGACACACAGAGCAGTCTGTCTCTAGTCACTAACTGATGAACAGAGCAGTCTGTCTCTAGTCACTAACTGATGAACAGAGCAGTCTGTCTCTAGTCACTAACTGATGAACAGAGCAGTCTGTCTCTAGTCACTAACTGATGAACAGAGCAGTCTGTCTCTAGTCACTAACTGATGAACAGAGCAGTCTGTCTCTAGTCACTAACTGACACACAGATCAGTCTGTCTCTAGTCACTAACTGATGAACAGAGCAGTCTGTCTCTAGTCACTAACTGATGAACAGAGCAGTCTGTCTCTAGTCACTAACTGACACACAGAGCAGTCTGTCTCTAGTCACTAACTGATGAACAGAGCAGTCTGTCTCTAGTCACTAACTGACACACAGAGCAGTCTGTCTCTAGTCACTAACTGATGAACAGATCAGTCTGTCTCTAGTCACTAACTGACACACAGAGCAGTCTGTCTTTAGTCACTAACTGACACACAGAGCAGTCTGTCTCTAGTCACTAACTGATGAACAGATCAGTCTGTCTCTAGTCACTAACTGATGAACAGAGCAGTCTGTCTCTAGTCACTAACTGATGAACAGATCAGTCTGTCTCTAGTCACTAACTGATGAACAGAGCAGTCTGTCTCTAGTCACTAACTGATGAACTGAGCAGTCTGTCTCTAGTCACTAACTGACACACAGAGCAGTCTGTCTCTAGTCACTAACTGATGAACAGAGCAGTCTGTCTCTAGTCACTAACTGATGAACAGAGCAGTCTGTCTCTAGTCACTAACTGATGAACAGAGCAGTCTGTCTCTAGTCACTAACTGACACACAGAGCAGTCTGTCTCTAGTCACTAACTGACACACAGAGCAGTCTGTCTCTAGTCACTAACTGATGAACAGAGCAGTCTGTCTCTAGTCACTAACTGATGAACAGAGCAGTCTGTCTCTAGTCACTAACTGATGAACAGATCAGTCTGTCTCTAGTCACTAACTGATGAAGAGATCAGTCTGTCTCTAGTCACTAACTGATGAACAGATCAGTCTGTCTCTAGTCACTAACTGATGACAGAGCAGTCTGTCTCTAGTCACTAACTGATGAACAGAGCAGTCTGTCTCTAGTCACTAACTGATGAACAGAGCAGTCTGTCTCTAGTCACTAACTGATGAACAGATCAGTCTGTCTCTAGTCACTAACTGATGAACAGAGCAGTCTGTCTCTAGTCACTAACTGACACACAGAGCAGTCTGTCTCTAGTCACTAACTGACACACAGAGCAGTCTGTCTCTAGTCACTAACTGACACACAGAGCAGTCTGTCTCTAGTCACTAACTGACACATAGATCAGTCTGTCTCTAGTCACTAACTGATGAACAGAGCAGTCTGTCTCTAGTCACTAACTGATGAACAGAGCAGTCTGTCTCTAGTCACTAACTGATGAACAGAGCAGTCTGTCTCTAGTCACTAACTGATGAACAGAGCAGTCTGTCTCTAGTCACTAACTGATGAACAGATCAGTCTGTCTCTAGTCACTAACTGACACACAGAGCAGTCTGTCTCTAGTCACTAACTGACGAACAGAGCAGTCTGTCTCTAGTCACTAACTGATGAACAGAGCAGTCTGTCTCTAGTCACTAACTGATGAACAGAGCAGTCTGTCTCTAGTCACTAACTGACACACAGAGCAGTCTGTCTCTAGTCACTAACTGATGAACAGAGCAGTCTGTCTCTAGTCACTAACTGATGAACAGAGCAGTCTGTCTCTAGTCACTAACTGATGAACAGAGCAGTCTGTCTCTAGTCACTAACTGATGAACAGATCAGTCTGTCTCTAGTCACTAACTGACACACAGAGCAGTCTGTCTCTAGTCACTAACTGACAAACAGAGCAGTCTGTCTCTAGTCACTAACTGACACACAGAGCAGTCTGTCTCTAGTCACTAACTGACGAACAGAGCAGTCTGTCTCTAGTCACTAACTGATGAACAGAGCAGTCTGTCTCTAGTCACTAACTGATGAACAGATCAGTCTGTCTCTAGTCACTAACTGATGACAGAGCAGTCTGTCTCTAGTCACTAACTGATGAACAGAGCAGTCTGTCTCTAGTCACTAACTGATGAACAGAGCAGTCTGTCTCTAGTCACTAACTGATGAACAGAGCAGTCTGTCTCTAGTCACTAACTGATGAACAGAGCAGTCTGTCTCTAGTCACTAACTGATGAACAGAGCAGTCTGTCTCTAGTCACTAACTGATGAACAGAGCAGTCTGTCTCTAGTCACTAACTGATGAACAGAGCAGTCTGTCTCTAGTCACTAACTGATGAACAGAGCAGTCTGTCTCTAGTCACTAACTGATGAACAGAGCAGTCTGTCTCTAGTCACTAACTGATGAACAGAGCAGTCTGTCTCTAGTCACTAACTGATGAACAGAGCAGTCTGTCTCTAGTCACTAACTGATGAACAGATCAGTCTGTCTCTAGTCACTAACTGATGAACAGAGCAGTCTGTCTCTAGTCACTAACTGATGAACAGAGCAGTCTGTCTCTAGTCACTAACTGATGAACAGAGCAGTCTGTCTCTAGTCACTAACTGACACACAGAGCAGTCTGTCTCTAGTCACTAACTGATGAACAGAGCAGTCTGTCTCTAGTCACTAACGGACACACAGAGCAGTCTGTCTCTAGTCACTAACTGACACACAGATCAGTCTGTCTCTAGTCACTAACTGATGAACAGATCAGTCTGTCTCTAGTCACTAACTGATGAACAGATCAGTCTGTCTCTAGTCACTAACTGATGAACAGAGCAGTCTGTCTCTAGTCACTAACTGACACACAGAGCAGTCTGTCTCTAGTCACTAACTGATGAACAGAGCAGTCTGTCTCTAGTCACTAACTGACACACAGAGCAGTCTGTCTCTAGTCACTAACTGATGAACAGAGCAGTCTGTCTCTAGTCACTAACTGACACACAGAGCAGACTGTCTCTAGTCACTAACTGACGAACAGAGCAGTCTGTCTCTAGTCACTAACTGATGAACAGAGCAGTCTGTCTCTAGTCACTAACTGATGAACAGAGCAGTCTGTCTCTAGTCACTAACTGATGAACAGATCAGTCTGTCTCTAGTCACTAACTGATGAACAGAGCAGTCTGTCTCTAGTCACTAACTGATGAACAGAGCAGTCTGTCTCTAGTCACTAACTGATGAACAGAGCAGTCTGTCTCTAGTCACTAACTGATGAACAGAGCAGTCTGTCTCTAGTCACTAACTGATGAACAGATCAGTCTGTCTCTAGTCACTAACTGATGAACAGAGCAGTCTGTCTCTAGTCACTAACTGACACACAGAGCAGTCTGTCTCTAGTCACTAACTGATGAACAGAGCAGTCTGTCTCTAGTCACTAACTGACACACAGAGCAGTCTGTCTCTAGTCACTAACTGATGAACAGAGCAGTCTGTCTCTAGTCACTAACTGACACACAGAGCAGTCTGTCTCTAGTCACTAACTGACGAACAGAGCAGTCTGTCTCTAGTCACTAACTGATGAACAGAGCAGTCTGTCTCTAGTCACTAACTGATGAACAGATCAGTCTGTCTCTAGTCACTAACTGATGACAGAGCAGTCTGTCTCTAGTCACTAACTGATGAACAGAGCAGTCTGTCTCTAGTCACTAACTGAGACACAGAGCAGTCTGTCTCTAGTCACTAACTGATGAACAGATCAGTCTTTCTCTAGTCACTAACTGATGAACAGAGCAGTCTGTCTCTAGTCACTAACTGACACACAGAGCAGTCTGTCTCTAGTCACTAACTGATGAACAGAGCAGTCTGTCTCTAGTCACTAACTGACACACAGAGCAGTCTGTCTCTAGTCACTAACTGATGAACAGATCAGTCTGTCTCTAGTCACTAACTGACACACAGAGCAGTCTGTCTCTAGTCACTAACTGATGAACAGAGCAGTCTGTCTCTAGTCACTAACTGATGAACAGAGCAGTCTGTCTCTAGTCACTAACTGATGAACAGAGCAGTCTGTCTCTAGTCACTAACTGATGAACAGAGCAGTCTGTCTCTAGTCACTAACTGACACACAGAGCAGTCTGTCTCTAGTCACTAACTGATGAACAGAGCAGTCTGTCTCTAGTCACTAACTGATGAACAGATCAGTCTGTCTCTAGTCACTAACTGATGAACAGAGCAGTCTGTCTCTAGTCACTAACTGATGAACAGAGCAGTCTGTCTCTAGTCACTAACTGATGAACAGAGCAGTCTGTCTCTAGTCACTAACTGATGAACAGATCAGTCTGTCTCTAGTCACTAACTGATGAACAGAGCAGTCTGTCTCTAGTCACTAACTGATGAACAGATCAGTCTGTCTCTAGTCACTAACTGATGAACAGATCAGTCTGTCTCTAGTCACTAACTGACACACAGAGCAGTCTGTCTCTAGTCACTAACTGATGAACAGAGCAGTCTGTCTCTAGTCACTAACTGATGAACAGAGCAGTCTGTCTCTAGTCACTAACTGATGAACAGAGCAGTCTGTCTCTAGTCACTAACTGATGAACAGAGCAGTCTGTCTCTAGTCACTAACTGATGAACAGAGCAGTCTGTCTCTAGTCACTAACTGATGAACAGAGCAGTCTGTCTCTAGTCACTAACTGATGAACAGAGCAGTCTGTCTCTAGTCACTAACTGATGAACAGATCAGTCTGTCTCTAGTCACTAACTGATGAACAGAGCAGTCTGTCTCTAGTCACTAACTGATGAACAGAGCAGTCTGTCTCTAGTCACTAACTGACACACAGAGCAGTCTGTCTCTAGTCACTAACTGATGAACAGAGCAGTCTGTCTCTAGTCACTAACTGATGAACAGAGCAGTCTGTCTCTAGTCACTAACTGATGAACAGAGCAGTCTGTCTCTAGTCACTAACTGATGAACAGAGCAGTCTGTCTCTAGTCACTAACTGATGAACAGATCAGTCTGTCTCTAGTCACTAACTGATGAACAGAGCAGTCTGTCTCTAGTCACTAACTGATGAACAGAGCAGTCTGTCTCTAGTCACTAACTGACACACAGAGCAGTCTGTCTCTAGTCACTAACTGATGAACAGAGCAGTCTGTCTCTAGTCACTAACTGATGAACAGAGCAGTCTGTCTCTAGTCACTAACTGATGAACAGAGCAGTCTGTCTCTAGTCACTAACTGATGAACAGAGCAGTCTGTCTCTAGTCACTAACTGATGAACAGAGCACAACATAATGAAATCTTCTTAATTTAGTTATATTAAAAACTAGTTAATCCAATAGCAAAACATGTGAGAAGTTTGAAAGTAGTGTGCTACTGTACGGTTAATAACATTAGACTGTTTTCACATCAGGCAACACACTAACCATTAAAATGGCCTGGACATTTCCATCCTTCCTATCCCTTGTGTGATTAAAGGTTCACAGTGTAATGAAATTAAAGAAAAAATATGTTTAGCAAGCACCGTTTTGCATCAAATCTGTCTTGAGCATTTGGCCATAGGTTCTCATCATGGGCCACAATAGTTATATAGCCCAAACGATTCAAACGCTCTCCAAATTAATAGGAAGAAAATAAATGAAACATGTCATGTTGGCTTCAGAAACCCACCAGCAGCTTCTGTTTACCTCAGAGAGAGTTTGATTCTATCTGTTCTCCTCTACTTTTCCTGGCTGACAAAGTACCAGGATGTTGTCTCTGGTTTGGGATATGAATTTAGAGAAGTGAATTTGAATGGTTCTGATTTGAATATATGAAATAAGTTGAATATATGAAACTTTGATCAACTTGAAATAATAGTTTGTAAACTTGATATACGGACAATGAGTGCTATGTGTACCATATCGAAACTGAGTATATAAATATTGAATTTGAATATTACATTGAAAGATAATTTTTTAACTGAATGCAAATTCACTAAATTCAGTTTCAAATCATGAAATACAAGTTCAATTTAGTAAATCAATAATTCAATTTGTGCATTACAAATTAACAAATATTTAAATTGTATCCAATATCCTAATTCGAAACGATGGAATTCAAGTACAATTTCTGTTGGCACTGAATTCTATCGATAAGAGTGTGGCTCAATTCATAAGAGTGTGGCTCAATTCATAAGAGTGTGGCTCAATTCATAAGAGTGTGGCTCAATTCATTAGAGTGTGGCTCAATTCATTAGAGCGTGGCTCAATTCATTAGAGCGTGGCTCAATTCATTCGAGTGTGGCTCAGTTCATTAGAGTGTGGCTCAATTCATTAGAGCGTGGCTCAATTCATTAGAGCGTGGCTCAATTCATTAGAGTGTGGCTCAATTCATTAGAGCGTGGCTCAATTCATTAGAGCGTGGCTCAATTCATTAGTGTGGCTCAATTCATTAGAGTGTGGCTCAATTCATTAGAGCGTGGCTCAATTCATTAGAGCGTGGCTCAATTCATTCGAGTGTGGCTCAATTCATTAGAGCGTGGCTCAATTCATTAGAGAGTGGCTCAATTCATTAGAGAGTGGCTCAATTCATTAGAGAGTGGCTCAATTCATTAGAGCGTGGCTCAATTCATTAGAGCGTGACACTAGCAACACCAGAGTTGGGGGTTTGATTCCCACTGGTGTCACATCCTAAATGTGGACGGTTGTCACTTTGGAAATTAAGTATCTGTTACGTCTATGGCATATTTTAAAGTCCTGTATTAGCCTATATTACAGTATTATAGTACTGTTTTGGCCTATATTACAGTATTATAGTACTGTTTTGGCCTATATTATGGTATTACAGTATTGTATTGGCCTATATCTAGGTATTACAGTCCTGTATTGGCCTATATTACAGTATTATAGTACTGTTTTGGCCTATATCTAGGTATTACAGTCCTGTATTGGCCTATATTACGGTATTATAGTACTGTTTTGGCCTATATTACAGTATTATAGTACTGTTTTGGCCTATATTACGGTATTATAGTACTGTTTTGGCCTATATTATGGTATTACAGTACTGTTTTGGCCTATATTACAGTATTATAGTACTGTTTTGGCCTATATTACAGTATTATAGTACTGTTTTGGCCTATATTATGGTATTACAGTCCTGTATTGGCCTATATTACGGTATTATAGTACTGTTTTGGCCTATATTACAGTATTATAGTACTGTTTTGGCCTATATTACGGTATTATAGTACTGTTTTGGCCTATATTATGGTATTACAGTACTGTTTTGGCCTATATTACAGTATTATAGTACTGTTTTGGCCTATATTACAGTATTATAGTACTGTTTTGGCCTATATTATGGTATTACAGTCCTGTATTGGCCTATATTACGGTATTATAGTACTGTTTTGGCCTATATTACGGTATTATAGTACTGTTTTGGCCTATATTACGGTATTATAGTACTGTTTTGGCCTATATTACAGTGCGTAGTGTATTTTTAAAGGCTTTGGTTTTTCCATTTATATTTCGAGGTTGCATGTGGGGCGCATGAATTGGAGTCACCTCGTTAGTCAGTATGTGTTACACCTGTTGGTCACCTCGTTAGTCAGTATGTGTTACACCTGTGCTGGTTGGTCACCTCGTTAGTCAGTATGTGTTACACCTGTGCTGGTTGGTCACCTCGTTAGTCAGTATGTGTTACACCTGTGCTGGTTTGTCACCTCGTTAGTCAGTATGTGTTACACCTGTGCTGGTTTGTCATCTCGTTAGTGGGAAGGTGCTATTTAAGAGTGGCTGGCCCAGTGCTCCAGTTGTTTTAAGTGATGGGGAGTGTTAACTACTTTAGTTGACTCTCCTGATTTGATTTCTAGAAAAAACTATATTCTATCTGATCTTCCCTGTTTTGGGTTGCTTCCTGTCTTTAAATTTGGAGTGGGTTTTAATTGTGTTGGCCTCTTCTTGGTCATATTTAGTGGGCGCTCACGGTAGGTGTCTTTTATGTCCAAGTTGTTGCTGATCAACTTTCTGACACCGTGAGTGTCTTTAAGAAACCCGCCTAAAACCCCACCTGTTTCGTTTTAGTTGTTGTCAGTAACTCTTTGTTAGTTCCCTCTTCTGTTTTGAGCGACCATTTTGGTTTTCTTGCTGGGGAACGTAACAAATAAACACGCAACATGCAACCATTTCAAACATATTACAGAGTTACAGTTCACATAAGGATACCTTAAAAGTCCCGTTTACATACACTCAATTAGTATTTGGTAGCATTGCCTTTAAATTGTTTAACTTGGGTCAAACGTTTCGGGTAGCCTTCCACAAGCTTCTCACAATAAGTTGGGTGAATTTTGGCCCATTCCTCCTGACAAAGCTGGTGTAACTGAGTCAGGTTTGTAGGCCTCCTCGCTCGCACACACTTTTTCAGTTCTGCCCACAAATGTTCTATGGGATTGAGGTCAGGGCTTTTGATGGCCACTCCATTACTTTGACTTTGTTGTCCTTAAGCCATTTTGTCACAACTTTGGAAGTATGCTTGGGGTCATTGTCCATTTGGAAGACCCATTTGCAACCAAGCTTTAACTCCCTGACTGATGTCTTGAGATGTTGCTTCAATATATCCACATAATTTTCCTGCCTCATGATGCCATCTATTTTGTGAAGTGCACCAGTCCCTTCTGCAGCAAAGCACCCCCACAACATGATGCTGCCACCCCCGTGCTTCACGGTTGGGATGGTGTTCTTCGGCTTGCAAGCATCCCCCTTTTTCCTCCAAACATAACGATGGTCATTAAGGCCAAACAGTTCTGTTTTTGTTTCATCAGACCAGAGGACATTTCTCCAAAAAGTACGATCTTTGTCCCCATGTGCAGTTGCAAACCGTAGTCTGGCTTTTTATGTCGGTTTTGGAGCAGTGGCTTCTTCCTTGCTGCTCAGCGGCCTTTCAGGTTATGTTGATATAGGACTCGTTTTACTGTGGATATTGTTTTTTTTTAAATACTTTTGTACCTGTTTCCTCCAGCATCTTCACAAGGTCCTTTGCTGTTGCTCTGGGATTGATTTGCACTTTTCGCACTAAAGTGCGTTCATCTCTAGGAGAAAGAACGCGTCTCCTGCCTGACAGCGACACATCTCAATGCTCTAGAGTACCCAGTCAGACGGCGGTGGCGGTACTGACTCATCAGCCCTCACCTCCTCTTCCTCCTCCTCTCCCTCGCTCATCCAGACTTACAAGTCTTAAAGTAATGATGGACTGTCGATTATCTTTTCTTATCTGAGATGATCTTGTCATAATATGGACTTGGTCTTTTACCAAATAAGGCTATCTTCTGTATACCACCCCTACCTTGTCACAACACAACTGAACGCATTAAGAAGTGATGTTGAACAAGGTACACCAACTAATTTAAATGCATTCCAGGTGACTACCTCATGAAGCTGGTTGAGAGAATGCCAAGAGTGTGCAAAGCTATCTTAAAGGCAAAGTGTGGCTACTTTGAAGAATATGAAGTCTATTTTTATTTTTTTAACACTTTTTTTGGTTATGTTGTTTCATAGTTTTGATGTCTTCGCTATTATGTAGAAAATAGTAAAATAAAGAAAAACCCTTGAGGTGTGTCAGAATTGGTACTGTATATATATCCATTGATTGTTGAAGAATATAGTTTATAAATGCCTCATGATCTTAGTTCAACTGTCACTCTCCATGAGAACCCCAAATATAAGCTTGTTTTACTCCAATGTTGGTAAACATGTTGAATGTAAACAAATACTGTATAGCCTCAAAGCAATCATGTTGATATCATGAATAGTCAGTCTTTACATCCATAGTTCTGTCTATTAATCTTTTTGGTTGCAAGATCAAATCCCCGAGCTGACAAGGTACAAATCTGTTCTGCCCCTGAACAAGGCAGTTAACCCACTGTTCCTAGACCGTCATTGGAAATAAGAATTTGTTCTTAACTGACTTAACTGACTGACTAAATAAATAAATAAATATCTGAGAGTGGTTGCATTTCTACAGGCCCATCCCTCAGCTTTTTACCAAAACAGAGGCGGGGCGTGCCATTTTGTCATTGTTCCATCTGTGGATTTGCCCTTTAAACAGCTGCATATTATCAAGATATCAAAGAGTCGTCAACTAAAAGGTCAATAACAGGCCTATAGTAATGCAGCATATGGCATTCATTTATCACATGTAAATCGCACTTTCAGTAGTGCTCAAAGCCATTCCATGAGCATAGCATTTATTTCAAATGGAATCAATGAGCCCAGTCTGTCCTCCATGACAACAAAATCATAAACAACAGAGTAGGGCTGGCTAATAAGTCCTTAGTTTTGGGGGTCAGGTAAAACAATTTGGCTAATGTATACTTCTATATTTCCAAGTCCTATTCTTGAAGATCAAAGGGTATAACATTTATTGGAATGACTGTGATTGATTTATCCTGCAATTAGATGTCGTTCAATTGGTAACATACATTTTTATCTTCTTCTAATGCCTCTTAAAGGGACAGTAATCTAAAAGTAACTTAATGTAATCAGATTACGTTACTCAGTTTGGATAATCCAAAAAATTACATTACTGATTACAATTTTGGACAGGTAACTATTAACTGTAACGGATGACATTTATAAAGTAACCTACCCAACCCTGGGTTCTATCACCCTTCTGAATGTGGTCTGCATTCTACTGCCATTTGTGTCTCTACAATATAGAGTTTATGACTCAATCACATAAACCACATTTATAGTATCCAATTGGACTTTATGCCTGATTGAGGTCCTCAAGCCCGATTGCCTACCGTTTCGGTAAAGTGTTTATTCTGCTTGGTCAGGCTTGAATTGACTAGAGTGTCCTACAGGCTTTTATTCCTCCTATAGGCTGAGATTACCCTGAATCAAAGCCCCACGATCATTCTGGGCCTGTTGAGATTTCAGTTCAGTGTTGAACCCCACCAAAGCCTGAGAATAAATAAATAAATGTCCCCACAAATGGAACCACATGGCGGTTATCTACCTGAAGAACTCCATGGGTCTGTCACACCCTGATCTGTTTCACCTGTCTTTGTGCTCGTCTCCACCCCCCTCCAGGTGTCGCCCATCTTTCCCATTATCCCCTGTGTATTTATACCTGTGTTCTCTGTTTGTCTGTTGCTAGTTCGTTTTTGTTCGTGAAAGGTGCCCGCGTTTGTTCCCCTACTCCTGCCTGTTTCTTGCTCCTGTTTTCTAGTCCTTCCCGGTTTTGACCGTTCTGCCTACCGTTCTGTACCTTCCCCCACTTCACTGGATTATTGACCTCTGCCCTGACCCTGAGCCTAACGTTCTGTACCTTCCCCCACTTCACTGGATTATTGACCTCTGCCCTGACCCTGAGCCTACCGTTCTGTACCTTCCCCCACTTCACTAGATTATTGACATTTACATTTACATTTACATTTAAGTCATTTAGCAGACGCTCTTATCCAGAGCGACTTACAAATTGGTGCATTCACCTTATGACATCCAGTGGAACAGCCACTTTACAATAGTGCATCTAGATCTTTTAAGGGGGGGGGGGGGGGGGGGGGGGGGGGCAGAAGGATTGCTTTATCCTAGGTATTCCTTGAAGAGGTGGGGTTTCAGGTGTCTCCGGAAGGTGGTGATTGACTCCGCTGTCCTGGCGTCGTGAGGGAGTTTGTTCCACCATTGGGGTGCCAGAGCAGCGAACAGTTTTGACTGGGCTGAGCGGGAACTGTACTTCCTCAGTGGTAGGGAGGCGAGCAGGCCAGAGGTGGATGAACGCAGTGCCCTTGTTTGGGTGTAGGGCCTGATCAGAGCCTGAAGGTACTGAGGTGCCGTTCCCCTCACAGCTCCGTAGGCAAGCACCATGGTCTTGTAGCGGATGCGAGCTTCAACTGGAAGCCAGTGGAGAGAGCGGAGGAGCGGGGTGACGTGAGAGAACTTGGGAAGGTTGAACACCAGCCGGGCTGCGGCGTTCTGGATGAGTTGTAGGGGTTTAATGGCACAGGCAGGGAGCCCAGCCAACAGCGAGTTGCAGTAATCCAGACGGGAGATGACAAGTGCCTGGATTAGGACCTGCGCCGCTTCCTGTGTGAGGCAGGGTCGTACTCTGCGGATGTTGTAGAGCATGAACCTACAGGAACGGGCCACCGCCTTGATGTTGGTGGAGAACGACAGGGTGTTGTCCAGGATCACGCCAAGGTTCTTAGCGCTCTGGGAGGAGGACACAATGGAGTTGTCAACCGTGATGGCGAGATCATGGAACGGACAGTCCTTCCCCGGGAGGAAGAGCAGCTCCGTCTTGCCGAGGTTCAGCTTGAGGTGGTGATCCGTCATCCACACTGATATGTCTGCCAGACATGCAGAGATGCGATTCGCCACCTGGTCATCAGAAGGGGGAAAGGAGAAGATTAATTGTGTGTCGTCTGCATAGCAATGATAGGAGAGACCATGTGAGGTTATGACAGAGCCAAGTGACTTGGTGTATAGCGAGAATAGGAGAGGGCCTAGAACAGAGCCCTGGGGGACACCAGTGGTGAGAGCGCGTGGTGAGGAGACAGATTCTCGCCACGCCACCTGGTAGGAGCGACCTGTCAGGTAGGACGCAATCCAAGCGTGGGCCGCGCCGGAGATGCCCAACTCGGAGAGGGTGGAGAGGAGGATCTGATGGTTCACAGTATCGAAGGCAGCCGATAGGTCTAGAAGGATGAGAGCAGAGGAGAGAGAGTTAGCTTTAGCAGTGCGGAGCGCCTCCGTGATACAGAGAAGAGCAGTCTCAGTTGAGTGACTAGTCTTGAAACCTGACTGATTTGGATCAAGAAGGTCATTCTGAGAGAGATAGCAGGAGAGCTGGCCAAGGACGGCACGTTCAAGAGTTTTGGAGAGAAAAGAAAGAAGGGATACTGGTCTGTAGTTGTTGACATCGGAGGGATCGAGTGTAGGTTTTTTCAGAAGGGGTGCAACTCTCGCTCTCTTGAAGACGGAAGGGACGTAGCCAGCGGTCAAGGATGAGTTGATGAGCGAGGTGAGGTAAGGTAGAAGGTCTCCGGAAATGGTCTGGAGGAGAGAGGAGGGGATAGGGTCAAGCGGGCAGGTTGTTGGGCGGCCGGCCGTCACAAGACGCGAGATTTCATCTGGAGAGAGAGGGGAGAAAGAGGTCAAAGCACAGGGTTGGGCAGTGTGAGCAGAACCAGCGGTGTCGTTTGACTTAGCAAACGAGGATCGGATGTCGTCGACCTTCTTTTCAAAATGGTTGACGAAGTCGTCTGCAGAGAGGGAGGAGGGGGGGGGAGGGGGAGGAGGATTCAGGAGGGAGGAGAAGGTGGCAAAGAGCTTCCTAGGGTTAGAGGCAGATGCTTGGAATTTAGAGTGGTAGAAAGTGGCTTTAGCAGCAGAGACAGAAGAGGAAAATGTAGAGAGGAGGGAGTGAAAGGATGCCAGGTCCGCAGGGAGGCGAGTTTTCCTCCATTTCCGCTCGGCTGCCCGGAGCCCTGTTCTGTGAGCTCGCAATGAGTCGTCGAGCCACGGAGCGGGAGGGGAGGACCGAGCCGGCCTGGAGGATAGGGGACATAGAGAGTCAAAGGATGCAGAAAGGGAGGAGAGGAGGGTTGAGGAGGCAGAATCAGGAGATAGGTTGGAGAAGGTTTGGGCAGAGGGAAGAGATGATAGGATGGAAGAGGAGAGAGTAGCGGGGGAGAGAGAGCGGAGGTTGGGACGGCGCGATACCATCCGAGTAGGGGCAGTGTGGGAAGTGTTGGATGAGAGCGAGAGGGAAAAGGATACAAGGTAGTGGTCGGAGACTTGGAGGGGAGTTGCAATGAGGTTAGTGGAAGAACAGCATCTAGTAAAGATGAGGTCAAGCGTATTGCCAGCCTTGTGAGTAGGGGGGGAAGGTGAGAGGGTGAGGTCAAAAGAGGAGAGGAGTGGGAAGAAGGAGGCAGAGAGGAATGAGTCAAAGGTAGACATGGGGAGGTTAAAGTCACCCAGAACTGTGAGAGGTGAGCCGTCCTCAGGAAAGGAGCTTATCAAGGCATCAAGCTCATTGATGAACTCTCCAAGGGAACCTGGAGGGCGATAAATGATAAGGATGTTAAGCTTGAAAGGGCTGGTAACTGTGACAGCATGGAATTCAAAGGAGGCGATAGACAGATGGGTAAGGGGAGAAAGAGAGAATGACCACTTGGGAGAGATGAGGATCCCGGTGCCACCACCCCGCTGACCAGAAGGTCTCGGGGTGTGCGAGAACACATGGGCAGACGAAGAGAGAGCAGTAGGAGTAGCAGTGTTATCTGTGGTGAGCCATGTTTCCGTCAGTGCCAGGAAGTCGAGGGACTGGAGGGACGCATAGGCTGAGATGAGCTCTGCCTTGTTGGCCGCAGATCGGCAGTTCCAGAGGCCACCGGAGACCTGGAACTCCACGTGGGTCGTGCGGGCTGGGACCACCAGGTTAGGGTGGGCGCGGCCACGCGGTGTGAAGCGTTTGTATGGTCTGTGCAGAGAGGAGAGAACAGGGATAGACAGACACATGGTTGACAGGCTACAGAAGAGGCTACGCTAATGCAATGGAGATTAGAATGACAAGTGGGCTACACGTCTCGAATGTTCAGAAAGTTAAGCTTACGTTGCAAAAAGATAAAAATAAAATACAAGATCTTATTGACTAAAAAGATATAGTACTGCTGGCTGGTGAAGTAGCCTGGCTAGCAGTGGCTACGTTGTTGAAAGTGAAGCTGGCTAGGTAACCTCGACAATTTCACTAAATTTCTCTAAACTACACAATTATCATGGATACAAGGACAGCAAAGACAACTAGCTAACACTACGCTAATCAAGTCGTCCCGTTGTAGTGTAAGTTTCTACAGTGCTGCTATTCGGTAGAAGTTGGCTAGCTAGCAGTGTTGGCTAGGTAGGAGGACGGCAGCGCGGCAGGCGAAAAATAGCTGGCTAGCTAACCGATAATTACTCAAAGCTACACAATTATCTTAGATAAAAAGATAGCAAAGAAAACTATGTAGCTAGCTAACACTACACAAGTCAAGTCGTTCCGTTGTAATGTAATCGTTTCTACCGTGCTGCTAATCGGTGGCTAGCTGGCTAGTTAGCAGGGTTGACTACGTTACGTTACGTTAGGGCGAGAATACCTGGCTAGCGAACCTCAGCGAACCTTGATAACTACACAAGTATCACCGATACAAAGACGGCTATGGAGCCAGCTAAGTAGCTAGCTAAGATCGAACAAATACAAATCAAAGATAGCAAAGACAACTGTGTAGTCAGCCAACACTACACTGATCAAGTCGTTCCGTTGTAATGCACTCGTTTCTACAATGCTGCTATTCGGTGGCAAGCTGGCTAGCTAGCAGTGTTTGCTACGTTGCGTTACGTTAGGGCGAAAATAGCTGGCTGGCGAACCTCAATAACTACACAATTATGTTTGATGCAAAGACGGCTATGTAGCTAGCTAAGATCGACCTCTGACCCTGAGCCTGACCGCCGTTCTGGACCCTTTGCACCCTCTCTGGATTATTGACCCCTGCCTGCCTTTGACCTGTCATTTGCCTGCCCCTGTTTTAGAAATAAACGATTGTCTGCATCTTGGTCATACCTGTGACAGGCGGTTATCCTTCTCTATCGTATATGCTCCATGGGTCTAGAAGGTCTGATTGACCTCAGCCTTAACCTCTCTCAGGAACCCCCTAAAGTAGCCCCCCTTAAGGCTGAGAAGAGGAGTCTTGTGCATATCTCCAGGGAAACTAAAGATTCTGTGGAAACATATCATGTGATTTGATCAACCTCCTATATGTGTGTTTTGGAAACTGGATTTGTGAAGGGGGCAGTGGTGATTTTATCATGTAAATCTTGGTGGGGCAAAAAAACTAAAAAAAGTTGGATGCATGACAGCAAAGCCACAACACAACACTAAACAATCCATTAATTGCATAATTAATAATAATAATAATAATAATAATAATAATAACAGTGAAAGACGGTGCCCACAAACTGTTAGGGCCTACAGCAGTCCCAACACCTTACCACTGCTACACCAGGCTATCAGTGGAGCCTTGTCTGGCAGCGAAACAGTTAATTCAGCCTCATTTACTGCCTTTTAAAAAAACAGCTGAAATGGCTGACTTGCTGAAACAAATGTGGTTTCTGCTGACAACTAAAATGTTCAAACTATGGCATAAGGGAACGATGAGCGCAAAAGAGGAAATTCATAATTGTCACGATCGTGTGGCGGATTAACGGACCAAAATGCAGCTTTTGGAAAATAAGCCATCTTCTTTTATTATAACACGAAGATGAACACGACACAAAAACACTTTAACAAAACAACAAAACGACCGTGAAGCTACAAACGTTGTGCACAAACATACAGGCTACTAACGTTCTTACATAGACAATTACTCACAACCAATGAGAGCCTATGGCTACCCTAAATAAGGCTCCCAATCAGAGACAACCGAAATCAGCTGTCTCTAATTGGGAACTCATTCAGGTAACCATAGACTCTCCTAGACAACTAAACATACATAGACAACGCTAGACATCTACACTCAACACAAACCCATAACTACACCCCTTTACCATATAAACACCCAAAACTAACAAAACATAAACATTCCCCATGTCACACCCTGACCTAACTAAAATAATAAAGAAAACAAAGAATACTAAGGCCAGGGCGTGACATAACCCCCCCCTTGAGGCGCGAACTCCGGGCGCACCATACACAGTCTAGGGGAGGGTCTGGGTGGGCTTCCCTCCACGGTGGCGGCTCCGGCTCTGGTCGTGGTCCCCACTTCACCACAGTCCCTAACCACCTCCTTAGCCTCTTCAAAATGACCCCTCTCCACATTAATCCCATTGCATTAAGGGACAGCTCGGGACTAAGGGCCAGTACCAGGGTCAGGGGCAGTACCAGGGTCAGGGGCAGTACCAGGGTCAGGGGCAGTACCAGGGTCAGGGGCAGTACCAGGGTAAGGGGCAGCACCAGGGCAAGGGGCAGCACCAGGGTAAGGGGCAGCACCAGGGTAAGGGGCAGCACCAGGGTAAGGGGCAGCTCCGGACTGAGGAATGGCAGCTCCGGACTGAGGAATGGCAGCTCCGGACTAAGGGACTGCAGCTCCGGACTAAGGGACTGCAGCTCCGGACTGAGGGACGGCCCATGGCTGGCTGACAGATCTGGCTGCTCATGGCTGGCTGACTGATCTGGCTGCTCATGGCTGGCTGACGGATCTGGCTGCTCATGGCTGGCTGACGGATCTGGCTGCTCATGGCTAGCTGACGGATCTGGCTGCTCATGGCTAGCTGACGGATCTGGCTGCTCATGGCTAGCTGACGGATCTGGCTGCTCATGGCTGGCTGACGGATCTGGCTGCTCATGGCTGGCTGACGGATCTGGCTGCTCATGGCTGGCTGACGGATCTGGCTGCTCATGGCTGGCTGACGGATCTGGCTGCTCATGGCTGGCTGACGGATCTGGCTGCTCATGGCTGGCTGGCGGCTCTGGCAGATCCTGTCTGGTTGGCGGCTCTGGCAGATCCTGTCTGGTTGGCGGCTCTGGCAGATCCTGTCTGGTTGGCGGCTCTGGCAGATCCTGTCTGACGGACGGCTCTAGCGGCTCCTGTCTGGCTGGCGGCTCTAGCGGCTCCTGTCTGGCGGACGGCTCAGTGGGCTCATGGCAGACGGGCGGCTTTGCAGGCTCATGGCAGACGGGCGGCTTTGCAGGCTCATTGCAGACGGATGGCTCAGATGGCGCTGGGGAGACGGATGGCTCAGATGGCGCTGGGGAGACGGATGGCTCAGATGGCGCTGGGGAGACGGATGGCTCAGATGGCGCTGGGGAGACGAGCAGTTCAGTCATCGCTGTGCAGACGGCAGACTCCTGCCGGCTGAGGCGCACTGTAGGCCTGGTGCGTGGTGCCGGGACTGGTGGCACCGGGCTGGGGACACGCATCTCAGGGCTAGTGCGGGGAGCAGGAACAGGGCATACTGGACCCTGGGAGCGCACATTAGGCCTAGTGCGTGGTGCCGGAACTGGTGGTACCGGGCTGGGGACACGCATATCAGGGCTAGTGCGGGGAGCAGGAACAGGGCATACTGGACCCTGGGGACGCACATTAGGCCTAGTGCGTGGGGCCGGAACTGGTGGTACCGGACTGGGGACACGCATCTCAGGGCTAATGCGGGGAGCAGCAACAGGACGCACAGGACTCTGGGTACACACAGGAGGCTTGGTGCGTAATTTAGGCACTGGTGGTAAAGGGCTGGAGACACGCACCATAAGGCTAGTGCGTGGAGGAGGCACTGGTTGTACTGGGCTGGGGACCGTCACAGGAGAGTTAGTACATAGGGCTAATATAGGAGGTGCAGGACTAGGGAGGCGTACAGGAGGCCTGGTTCGTGGGACTGTCCTTTCCAGACGGTTAGCACGCACATCAGGACGAGCATGGAGAGCTGACTCAGGTAACCTCACATCCCGCACACGCTCTGTCGGGTGGATCTTGTGCCTCACGCACCAACACAGCAGCTCCCTCATTTCACTCTCTTCCAACCTCCCCAATAAATCCTTAACAGTCTCTGCATCATTCCCATTGCTCCTCTCCAATCTCAGCCCGACTGGCTCAGGTTCCCTCTTAGAGGAAGCACGGGAAGTTGACGCAGTTCTCCCATCTGGACTCGCCACATTCCCCATGAGCCCCTCCCCAAGAAATTTTTGGGTATTACTCACGGGTCTCCAGCCTTGTCTCCGTGCTGCCTCCTCATATCGCCTCCTCTCGGCTTTCGCTGCCTCCAGCTCTTCACGAGGGAGGCGATATTCTCCAGGTTGATCCCAAGGTCCATCTCCTTCCAATTCGTCCTCCCAACTCCAGAAATCCTGTGTAGGTAGGTCCTGTTGCCGCCTTCCATGCCGCTTGGTCCTATGGTGGGTAATTCTGTCACGATCGTGTGGCGGATTAACGGACCAAAATGCAGCTTTTGGAAAATAAGCCATCTTCTTTTATTATAACACGAAGATGAACACGACACAAAAACACTTTAACAAAACAACAAAACGACCGTGAAGCTACAAACGTTGTGCACAAACATACAGGCTACTAACGTTCTTACATAGACAATTACTCACAACCAATGAGAGCCTATGGCTACCCTAAATAAGGCTCCCAATCAGAGACAACCGAAATCAGCTGTCTCTAATTGGGAACTCATTCAGGTAACCATAGACTCTCCTAGACAACTAAACATACATAGACAACGCTAGACATCTACACTCAACACAAACCCATAACTACACCCCTTTACCATATAAACACCCAAAACTAACAAAACATAAACATTCCCCATGTCACACCCTGACCTAACTAAAATAATAAAGAAAACAAAGAATACTAAGGCCAGGGCGTGACAATAATTTTGACAAAGACATTAACGAGCGATTTAGGACGTAGTCAATATAAATATTTGTTCAGCACTTTTGATATTTACAGCGACAGAATTCAGAACATGGGCCGTTCTGACAGTATTCTCACCGAACACCAGGTCAGAACCATAAGATAAATAAAGAGGTCATATAAGCAGACAATGAAAGCTCTTACAATATATGATGTTAAAACTTCTTATGGCTGCAGCCCGGTGTCGGTACACTTATGACAACAGCCAGCTCAAGTGCAGGGCGCGAAATTCAAAAGATGTTTTTTTTTATATTTAACTTTCACACATTAACAAGTCCAATACAGCATATGAAAGGTACACATCTTGTGAATCCAGCCAACATGTCCGATTTTTAAAATGTTTTACAGGGAAGACACAATATGTAAATCTATTAGCTAACCACGTTAGCAAAAGACACCACTTTCTTACTCCACCAGTTTTTTACTCCATCAGTAGCTATCACAAATTCGACCAAATAAAGATATAAATAGCCACTAACCAAGAAACAACTTCATCAGATGACAGTCTGATAACATATTTATTGTATAGCATATGTTTTGTTTGAAAAATGTGCATATTTCAGGTATAAATCATAGTTTACATTGCAGCTACAATCAGAAATTGCACCGAAAGCAGCCATAATATTTACAGACACCAACGTCAAATACCTAATTACTCATCATAAAACATTTCTGAAAAATACATAGTGTACAGCAAATGAAAGACAGGCATCTTGTGATTCCAGACAATATTTCCGATTTATTAAGTGTTTTACAGCGAAAACAAAATGTAGCGTTATATTAGCGTAGCCACAATAGCCAGAAACACTTGGGCGCCGACGACTAGTTCACATGCACGACAGATATATGAAATAGCATCATAAAATGTTTCTTACTTTTGGTGATCTTCCGTCAGAATGTTGGACAAGGTGTCCTTTGTCCAGAACAGTCGTTGTTTGGATTTAGAACGTCAGCTTTCCCTCTTCATTTAGCATGCACACTAGCCAAGTGGCACGACGCTCTCCATGTCAACAAACGGAAGAGAACGGAACACGGCAAAACTCCCGAAAAATGTTCAATAATCTGATGAAACTATATTGAAAAAACATACTTTACGATGATATGGTGACATGTATCAAATAAAATCAAAGCCGGAGATTGTACTCGCCTATTACGGCAGCTAAAGAGAAGGCAATCCCACTGTCCACGTCGCGCTCTTCAGAGTACCGAAAATGGGGGACACGTCATTCCAAGATGATGTGTTCCATCTCAGACCAAGATAATCACCTCATTTCTTCTCTCAAAGCCTCTTGACATCCAGAGGAAGGTGTATGACGTGCATGTATACTAATAGATCTCATGACCATTTATAGGCAGGAAGTAGAAGAGAGCCTCGGTTTCAGACTTTCCACTTCCTGGTCAGGAAGTGTGCTGCAGAATGACTTCTGTTTCACTCAGAGAATTAATTCAAACGGTTTTAGAAACTAGAGAGTGTTTTCTATCCAATAGTAATAATAATATGCATATTGTACGAGCAAGAATTGAGTACGAGGCCGTTTGAAATGAGCACCTTTTATCTGGCTACTCAATACTGCCCCTTGCAGCCAAACAGGTTTTAACAAGAGTGCTAAATGCACATTGTGCTTTTCCTTCCGTGTGGTTCATTGAATGTTTAATAATGAAAATACCTACCAAAAAGAGAACATGGATGTGGTTTATTTCAAATAAAATAAAATTGTATTTGTCACATCCACATGGTGTTATTGCGAGTTTAGCGAAATGCTTGTGCTTCTAGTTCTGCAGTAATATCTAACAAGTAATCTAACAATTTCACAACAACTACCTTATACACACAAATCTAAAGGGGTGAATAAGTACATGTATGTATGTATTTATATGTACATATAAATATATGGATGAGCGACGACCGAGCGGCAAAGGCAAGATGCAATATATGGTATAAAATACAGTATATACATCTGAGATGAGTAATGTAGGGTATGTCAACATTATTGAAGTGGCATTTTTTTAAGTGACTAGTGACCCATTTATTAAAGTGGCTAATGATTTGAATCTGTAGGTAGGCAGCAGCCTCTCTGTGTTAGTGATGGCTGTTTAACAGTCTGATGGCCTTGAGATAGAAGCCGTTTTTCAGTCTCTTGGTCCCCGCTATGATGCACTGACCTCGCCTTCTGGATGATAGCGGGGTGAACAAATATTAGCTCTGGCGGTTGTTGTCATTGATGATCTTTATGGCCTTCCTGTGACATCGGGTGCTGTAGGTGTCCTGGAGGGCAGGTAGTTTTTCCCCGGTGATGCGTTGTGCAGACCTCACTACCCTCTGGAGAGCCTTGCGGTTGAGGGCGGTGCAGTTGCCGTACCAAGCGGTGATACAGCCCAACAGGATGCTCGCGATTGTGCATCTGTAAAAGTTTGTGAGGGTTTTAGGTGACAAGCCAAATTTCTTCAGCCTTCTGAGGTTGAAGAGGTGCTGTTGTGCCTTCTTCAGCACGCTGTCTGTGTGGGTGAACCATTTCAGTTTGTCCGTGATGTGTGCGCAGAGGAACTTAAAACTTTCCACCTTCTCCACTACTGTCCCATCAATGTGGATGGGGGGGGGGGGTGCTCCCTCTGCTGTTTCCTGAAGTCCACAATCATCTCCTTTGTTTTGTTTACGTTGAGTGACAGGTGCCCTCACCTCCTCCCTGTAGGCTGTCTCGTCGTTGTTGGTAATCAACTGTAGTGTCATCTGCAAACTTGATAATTGAGTTGGACTGCATGGCCACGCAGTCGTGGGTGAACAGGAAGTACAGGAGAGGGCTGAGAACGCACCCTTGTGGGGCCCCAGTGTTGAGGATCAGCGAAGTGGAGGTGTTGTTTCCTACCTTCACCACCTGGGGGCGGCCTGTCAGAAAGTCCAGGACCCAATTGCACAGGGCAATTGGTGTTAGTATTACACTTAGTATTACTTTCTTAGCTACATATCTCCCTGGCATATTACATAATTTATGCAGCAGCATACAGTAACATTTTTGGACGCACCTTGTTGTGCTGTGCTCACTTGAACAGGAAGGTGGCATGGCGGTCCTCCGTGGGCAAATTTTGTCATCAGTCTGGCATTCTCTGGATTTATGGTGCTTTCAAAACAACTGTGAACTCTGAGAAAAACAAGGTTGAATCATGATGACGTCATCGATCTTCAAAGTTTGTAGCGGCCGGATTTACAATTTCGAGTTAGAATGTATTTTCATAGTCGGAGCTCGTTTATTCCCGACTTCCCAGTTGTCTTGAACTCACTAAAGTCACATTTTCGCAGTTGTGAGTTAACAGTCATTTTGAGCGTGGCATAAATTATGCTTGATTGACAGCATGGCCAATGTTGAATGTTTATCATTTTAAACTTGGAAAAGAGCCCCTTATTCCCAGATTTGGGACCACACAGCCACTCCACTGAATAGCAGGCTAGTGATTGTTTTCCAATGCTTGCAGTTAGCCGCTGTCACTGATTCCTTTCAAACCACTCTGTCACGTTCCTGACCTGTTTTCTCGTGTTTTTGTATTTATTTAGTTGGTCAGGGCGTGAGTTGTGTGGGTTGTCGATGTGTGATTTTTATGTTGGGATTTTGTGTGTTCGGCCTGGTATGATTCTCAATCAGAGGCAGCTGTCAATCGTTGTCCCTGATTGAGAATCATACTTAGGCAGCCGGGGTTCACGTGTGTGTTTGTGGGTGTTTGACTTCCGTGTTAGTATTCGTGCCACACAGGACTGTTTTTCGGTTGTATTCTATTTGTTATTTTGTTTCATTGTAGTGTTCAGTTTATTTCTTAATAAATCATGGACACTTTCCACTCTGCGTCTTGGTCCGATCCCTACACCTCCTCTTCAGACGAAGAGGAGGAAATCAGCCGTTACACACTCACTGTTGAATTCGCGATTTCCAACTTGTTGATGTCCTTTGGCCGATGAGCACCAATACATTTTATCTATAATTTCTCTTCAATTATTTCTCTTCATATACCAGTAGATATACCAGTAGATTGTCGACTTGATTGATGATGATGACTGCTAGCTAACATTTTTGAAGTATAATGTTGACATGATCAGTCCAATCAAAGCTACTGTACATATAACGTGATTTGACGTAATTTTATCTATGTCCAATGACCTTGAGCCTTCTTGGATGGGCCCACCCAAGGGGCTTGAATTTCCGATATCTCCCTTAGACTTGGAGGTGACGTAGCGTCCCCATGAGTGACACAACACTGAGAAAGAAAGCAAAAAAGAGGCCAAGTTTGTATGCAGCTTTATTAACTCAATTATATATTTTTTTACATTATTTACAAACTGATATGTGACACGTATTATTGCCAAAATAACATACAAAAAAGGCAAGCCCCCCCCCCCAAGAAAATATATACAGTGGGGAGAACAAGTATTTGACACACTGCCGATTTTGCAGGTTTTCCTACTTACAAAGCATGTAGAGGTCTGTAATTTTTATCATAGGTACACTTCAACTGTGAGAGACGGAATCTAAAAAAAACAAAAATCCAGAAAATCACATTGTATGATTTTTAAGTAATTAATTAGCATTTTATTGCATGACATAAGTATTTGATCACCTACCAACCAGTAAGAATTCCGGCTCTCACCTCCCGTTCTCCACTCATTACCTGTATTAACGATGAGTAGCCACTGGAAGGAAGCCATGCCAATCTGTTTCCTTAAAGAAAACTTTAGTTGCCAATTGTTTGGTTTCTCCCTCCTTTTGAATGAAAAATCAAATCAAATCAAAGTTTATTTGTCACGTGCGCCGAATACAACAGGTATTTCACCTTAGAGTGAAATGCTGAATACAACAGGTGTAGACCTTACAGAGAAATGCTTACTGTCAGGACGTTGGCCTAGGGGTAGGTTTATGACAGTCATAAATACCTCTTCCCCCTTTTTCTCTCTCCCTACTATAGCTGATGTGACATAAGAAAACCCATTGGTTAACATAGAGATTCTGGGAACATCAGAAGTTGGGGGAAATGAACTATATTCTGGTAATCCGACCAACTGAACATATGCGGTGGTACTTAAGGTATATTATGTCAGTTCGGTTGCCCTCTGACACATTCTCATCAATGATAGAATGACATAAACTCTACTGTGGAAAGTCTAAACATCAGATATCTGATTCACATGGAATTGTTGTTTAATTCAAATGTTTGAATATGAAATTATTTGTGAAGAGATGAAATTTAATTTTAGCTTCCAAATGAGAGATTTGTGTTTTCATAAGCTTGGCTTCTGCTCAACCAGGGGCCCGCCCCTGTGAAGGGACATGGGTTATAAACTTTTCAGACACACCCCTCTCCCTCCACTATAAAAGCCATTGACAAAAATATAACTTCCTGTTCCGGGTACATTAGGATGACGATCCGATGTCAGAATGGTTCAGATAATAACTACAGAACTAGGCCAACATCAGCATGGACTTTGATTGTGAATGGTATGAACTTTGAACTCGTATTCACTACAGAAGTGATATCTCCGAGCCGTTGAGTTAGCAACAGCTGCTACAAACGCAGGTTAGGAAGGACAGTCCAACCATCCCGTCTACTACACACAACGTTACTCCAACGTATCCAGTGACTACCAGAGACATTCTTCAAAGGACAGAGGACTCGGGTTGGCAATACGGTCTTCCATCTACCACCAACCTACTGAAGCGCAGCTCAGATAAATATTTTTTGCATTTTCCTTCTTCAAATGGGCGGTAATTTAGAATGCATAAGATACTGTATTTACGATAGCACAGCTCGCCTGTGTTCCAGTCTCCCGCTCTTTCACTAAAATCCCGCCCCTTTTCTTTGTGTAACAAGCTGTCATATCTATTCCACCCGCTAGGGACGTTTTTCTGTATGACGGCACTTTGTAATCAAGTTATGATTTAATTGTGTATGTGTGTTTCTGTGTGATTAGTTAGGTATTTAGTAAATAAATAATTAAACCCAATTTTGTATTGCTGATTCAACTTGTTAGCCAGGATTCTTGCAGATAATCAAGGATTTACAACTTTCAGATGAGACTGAATAAAATGACGATTAATGTGACTGCTATGGATGTAAAATATAACTAAATCTTTAAGAGTTTATTCGGAAGATAACAGCTCTATAAATATTATTTCGTGGTGTCCCTCTCTAGTTAATTATATTTACATGATTAGTTCAATCAGGTAATATTAATTACGGAGAAATTATTTTATAGGATAGGTTTTGTTAGAAAAATGTGCATATTTCAGGTATAAATCATAGTTTACAATTGCACCCACCATCACAACTCGACTAGAATAAATACAGAGAGCAACGTGTATTACCTAATTACTAATCATAAAACATTTCTTAAAAATACACAGCTCACAGCAATGGAAAGACACAGATCTTGTGAATTCAGACAATATTTCAGATTTTCTAAGTGTTTTACAGCGAAAACACAATAAATCGTTATATTAGCAAACCACATATGCAAACGTTACCCGAGCATTGATTCAAGCCAAAGAGAGCGATATCGTTATCATCGCCAAAATATATTAATTTTTTCACGAACCTTCTCAGAATTCTTCCGATGACACTCCTGTAACATCATATTACAACATACATATAGAGTTTGTTCGAAAATGTGCATATTTAGCCACAAAAAAACGTGGTTATACAATGACAATACTAGCAAAACTAGCCTGAAAATGTCGGGCGCCATCTTTCACAGTGATCTTGTCTCATGGATAACTATTCATAAACTTGACTAAAAAAATATAAGTTGGACAGCTATCGAAAAACAAATTAGTTCTTAATGCAATCGCTGAATTACATTTCTAAAATTATCCTTACTGTGCAATACAGGGTTCGCCAAGCGAAGCTATACCAAACAAAATCGCGGAATATGCGTTTAACATTTTTCGACAGAACAACGATTTATCATCTTAAATATTTCTTACTATGAGGTGATCTTCCATCAGAATCTTGGGCAATGTATCCTTTCTTGGGTCTAATCTTCTTTTGGTCGAAAGATGTCCTCTGTCCGTCGAAATGCCCACTAACGTTCGACCGGGACCCCGAAACGTGCCCGGCGCTTCAAAGTGCATCACATAGAAATGTCTCAAAATCGCACTAAACGGATATAAATTGCTATAAAACGGTTTAAATTAACTACCTTATGATGTTTTTAACACCTATAACGAGTAAAAACATGACCGGCGATATATTACTGGCTAAACAACAGCTTGGAAAGAGAGCGGGTCCAACGTCCATCGTGCGCCAGGCGCAGGGAGCAAAAGAACGGTACATCCGGTCTTTGGCGTTTTATACAGGCCCTGATTGCGCAATCGACTCCATTCAAATTGTCACCACTTACTGACATCTAGAGGAAGGCGTGGGCAGTGTTTGTATCCTCATAGGATTTACAGGGACTTTAAAACTGACCTGGAACCAGAGGCCAAGATTTCTGAAATCTCACTCACTGGGAGGAAAAGTGCTGTAGAATGAGTTCTGTTCCACTCAGAGACATAATTCAAACGGCTATAGAAACTAGAGAGTGTTTTCTATCCAATAATAACAATAATATGCATATTGTACGAGCAAGAATTGAGTACTAGGCAGTTTAATCTGTAGAGCAAATTATGCTAATGCGAAACAGCACCCCCTATAGTGGCAAGAAGTTTTAAGGAGGTCTTCCCCAGAATGCAATAGTCTATGTACCACTTATACATTATTCAGATAGACTAGCTAGGGATCAGCAGTGTCTGGTACAGAAGCTGATTCAAGACCACAGGGGGGAGATGGGACTTTTTAAATAATCTTAAAAGGGGAGGAGTGTTCTCTTACAACTCACCAATGTTCTAACATTACAAACCTCTCTTCCTGCTTCGGGCTCAACCAAGCCAATCAATCAACCAATCAATCAAATGTATTTATTAAGCCCTTCTTACATCAGCCGATGTCACAAAGTGCTATACAGAAACCCAGCCTAAAACCCCAAACAGCAAGCAATGCAGGTGTAGAAGCACGGTGGCTAGGAGAAAACTCTGGATTCAGGGAATTCTTAAACATTTTGAACTCACATCACTCAGCAGTCACCATTACACATAATTTGCAACATGAAAAATAGGAATTTCTAGATACACAGGTCCAAACACACCAAGACAGTCGTGAAGAGGGCACGACAAAGCCTATTCCCCCTTAGGAAACGAAAAAGATTTGGTATGGGTCCTCAGATCCTCAAAAGGTTCTACAGCTGCAACATTGAGAGCATCCTGACTGGGTGCATCACTGCCTGTTACGGCAATTACTCGGCCTCCGACCGCAAGGCACTTCAGAGGGAAGTGCGTACGGCCCAGTACATCACTGGGGCTAAGCTGCCTGCCATCCAGGACCTCTATACCAGGCGGTGTCAGAAGAAGGCCCTACAAATTGTCAAAGACCCCAGCCACTCCAGTCATAGGCTGTTCTCTCTACTACCGCATGGCAAGCGGTACCGGAATGCCAAGTCTAGGACAAAAAGGCTTCTCAACAGTTTTTACCCCCAAGCCATAAGACTCCTGAACAGGTAACCAAATGGCTACCCGGACTATTTGCATTGTGCCCCCCCCCCAACCCCTCTTTTACGCTGCTGCTACTCTCTGTTTATCATATATGCATAGTCACTTTAACTATACATGTATTCATGTACATACTACCTCAATTGGGACAACCAACCAGTGCTCCCGCACATTGGCTAACCGGGCTATATGCATTGTGTCCCGCCACCCGCCACCCGCCACCCACCACCCGCCAACCCCTCTTTTACGCTACTGCTACTCTCCGTTCATCATATATGCGTAGTCACTTTAACCATATCTACATGTACATACTACCTCAAATCAGCCTGACTAACAGGTGTCTGTTTATAGCCTCGCTACTGTTATTTTTCACTGTCTTTTTACTGTTGTTTTTATTTCTTTACTTACCTATTGTTCACCTAATACCTTTTTTGCACTATTGGATAGAGCCTGTAAGTAATGTCGTGTCTTTGGCTATGCCAGATTAATTGCTATGACCTGCTATTCTATACAATAAATATGTTATCAGACTGTCATCTGATGAGGTTTTTTCTTGGTTAGTGGCTATCAATATCTTTATTTGGCCGAATTGGTGATAGCACCTGATGGAGTAAGAAACTGATGGAGTTAGAAAAGTGGTGTCTTTTGCTAACGGGGTTAGCTAATAGATTTACATATTTTGTCTTCCCTGTAAAACATTTTAAAAATCTGAAATGGTGGCTTTATTCACAAGATCTGTATCTTTCATTTGGTGTCTTGGACTTGTGATTTAATGATATTTAGATGCTACTATTTAATTGTGACGCTATGCTAGCGATGCTAATCAGTGTGGGGGGGGTGGGGGGTGATCCCGGATCCGGGGTTGAGGTTCGGTAAAAGTTAACTAGTCCTCAACAGTTGCTGTAACTGCTTCCAAGATGTAGTCGGCGCTTGCCTCCCAAAACGATTGAGTCCTACAGTCCGACACTACCTTCTCTGTCATTGGGTTTGGTTGGAGCTTCTTGAAAACATTGTTAATATGGCAGAAGGTGGCCACAGGGAAGCTATCCACGTGTACATGAGAATCCAAAACATCTGGAATGCGTGTTACATTAAAATCACCCACAATCACTGTTGGTTTATCTATCTGTAATTCCCACTCCTGAATCTCCCTCTCTGACCTCGGGTGTCTTCTGGGATCCAGACCTGAATCTGTACCTGATGGTGTTTACCTGATGTTGTTTACCTGATGTTGTTTACCTGATGGTGTTTACCTGGTGATGTTTACCTGATGATGTTTACCTGGTGATGTTTACCTGATGGTGTTTACCTGATGGTGTTTACCTGATGGTGTTTACCTGGTGATGTTTACCTGGTGATGTTTACCTGAGGATGTTTACCTGGTGATGTTTACCTGATGGTGTTTACCTGATGGTGTTTACCTGATGGTGTTTACCTGGTGATGTTTACCTGAGGATGTTTACCTGGTGATGTTTACCTGATGGTGTTTACCTGGTGATGTTTACCTGAGGATGTTTACCTGGTGATGTTTACCTGGTGATGTTTACCTGATGATGTTTACCTGGTGATGTTTACCTGATGATGTTTACCTGGTGATGTTTATCAGATTATGTTTATCTGACACTTTTTCCATGAAAACAAAGTATAATAAATGTATACAACATGTTATAGGAACAGTCTATTTTAAGAACACTTTATTATGAGTTCCTATATCTTCCTTTGTGTTGTCCTGCACCATAACTGGCACTCTGCTGCCTCCCGGTGGTCATCTGTGAGAACTGCAGCCTCTGGAAACTGGTTCCAGAACAGTGTGATGATACTGTAGGATTCTCCAGCAATCACAGCTCAGTCTGAAATTATATAAACAGGAGAACACTTCCTGCAGGAACAGTTCATAGTCTGTTTATTACCAGCAGCATTACTCTATACAGACAGAGGATGTGTCCCTGATAGCACCCAATTCACTAGTTTTAACCAGGACCCATAGAGCTAAGATCAAGACCCTCTCAGTCCAGTGTGATATCAGGTTAGTCTGGGAAGACCCTCTCAGTCCAGCGTGGTAGCAGGTTAGGGAAGACCCTCTCAGTCCAGTGTGGTAGCAGGTTAGTCTGGGAAGACCCTCTCAGTCCAGCGTGGTAGCAGGTTAGTCTGGGAAGACCCTCTCAGTCCAGCGTGGTAGCAGGTTAGGGAAGACCCTCTCAGTGCAGCGTGGTAGCAGGTTAGTCTGGGAAGACCCTCTCAGTCCAGCGTGGTAGCAGGTTAGTCTGGGAAGACCCTCTCAGTCCAGCGTGGTAGCAGGTTAGTCTGGGAAGACCCTCTCAGTCCAGCGTGGTAGCAGGTTAGTCTGGGAAGACCCTCTCAGTCCAGTGTGGTAGCAGGTTAGTCTGGGAAGACCCTCTCAGTCCAGTGTGGTAGCAGGTTAGGGAAGACCCTCTCAGTCCAGTGAGGTAGGAGGTTAGTCTGGGAAGACCCTCTCAGTCTAGCGTGGTAGCAGGTTAGGGAAGACCCTCTCAGTCCAGCGTGGTAGCAGGTTAGGGAAGACCCTCTCAGACCAGCGTGATAGCAGGTTAGTCTGGGAAGACCCTCTCAGTCCAGCGTGGTAGCAGGTTAGGGAAGACCCTCTCAGTCCAGTGAGGTAGGAGGTTAGTTTGGGAAGACCCTCTCAGTGCAGCGTGGTAGCAGGTTAGTCTGGGAAGACCCTCTCAGTCCAGCGTGGTAGCAGGTTAGTCTGGGAAGACCCTCTCAGTCCAGTGTGGTAGCAGGTTAGTCTGGGAAGACCCTCTCAGTCCAGTGTGGTAGCAGGTTAGTCTGGGAAGACCCTCTCAGTCCAGTGTGGTAGCAGGTTAGTCTGGGAAGACCCTCTCAGTCCAGTGTGGTAGCAGGTTAGGGAAGACCCTCTCAGACCAGCGTGGTAGCAGGTTAGGGAAGACCCTCTCAGTCCAGTGTGGTAGCAGGTTAGTCTGGGAAGACCCTCTCAGTCCAGCGTGGTAGCAGGTTAGTCTGGGAAGACCCTCTCAGTCCAGCGTGGTAGCAGGTTAGGGAAGACCCTCTCAGTGCAGCGTGGTAGCAGGTTAGTCTGGGAAGACCCTCTCAGTCCAGCGTGGTAGCAGGTTAGTCTGGGAAGACCCTCTCAGTCCAGCGTGGTAGCAGGTTAGTCTGGGAAGACCCTCTCAGTCCAGCGTGGTAGCAGGTTAGTCTGGGAAGACCCTCTCAGTCCAGTGTGGTAGCAGGTTAGTCTGGGAAGACCCTCTCAGTCCAGTGTGGTAGCAGGTTAGGGAAGACCCTCTCAGTCCAGTGAGGTAGGAGGTTAGTCTGGGAAGACCCTCTCAGTCTAGCGTGGTAGCAGGTTAGGGAAGACCCTCTCAGTCCAGCGTGGTAGCAGGTTAGGGAAGACCCTCTCAGACCAGCGTGATAGCAGGTTAGTCTGGGAAGACCCTCTCAGTCCAGCGTGGTAGCAGGTTAGGGAAGACCCTCTCAGTCCAGTGAGGTAGGAGGTTAGTTTGGGAAGACCCTCTCAGTGCAGCGTGGTAGCAGGTTAGTCTGGGAAGACCCTCTCAGTCCAGCGTGGTAGCAGGTTAGTCTGGGAAGACCCTCTCAGTCCAGTGTGGTAGCAGGTTAGTCTGGGAAGACCCTCTCAGTCCAGTGTGGTAGCAGGTTAGTCTGGGAAGACCCTCTCAGTCCAGTGTGGTAGCAGGTTAGTCTGGGAAGACCCTCTCAGTCCAGTGTGGTAGCAGGTTAGGGAAGACCCTCTCAGACCAGCGTGGTAGCAGGTTAGGGAAGACCCTCTCAGTCCAGTGTGGTAGCAGGTTAGTCTGGGAAGACCCTCTCAGTCCAGTGTGGTAGCAGGTTAGTCTGGGAAGACCCTCTCAGACCAGCGTGGTAGCAGGTTAGGGAAGACCCTCTCAGTCTAGCGTGGTAGGAGGTTAGTCTGGGAAGACCCTCTCAGACCAGCGTGGTAGCAGGTTAGTCTGGGAAGACCCTCTCAGTCTAGCGTGGTAGCAGGTTAGGGAAGACCCTCTCAGTCCAGCGTGGTAGCAGGTTAGTCTGGGAAGACCCTCTCAGACCAGCGTGGTAGCAGGTTAGTCTGGGAAGACCCTCTCAGTCCAGCGTGGTAGCAGGTTAGTCTGGGAAGACCCTCTCAGTCCAGTGTGGTAGCAGGTTAGGGAAGACCCTCTCAGACCAGCGTGGTAGCAGGTTAGTCTGGGAAGACCCTCTCAGTCCAGCGTGGTAGCAGGTTAGGGAAGACCCTCTCAGACCAGCGTGGTAGCAGGTTAGTCTGGGAAGACCCTCTCAGTCTAGCGTGGTAGCAGGTTAGGGAAGACCCTCTCAGTCCAGCGTGGTAGCAGGTTAGTCTGGGAAGACCCTCTCAGACCAGCGTGGTAGCAGGTTAGTCTGGGAAGACCCTCTCAGTCCAGCGTGGTAGCAGGTTAGTCTGGGAAGACCCTCTCAGTCCAGTGTGGTAGCAGGTTAGGGAAGACCCTCTCAGACCAGCGTGGTAGCAGGTTAGTCTGGGAAGACCCTCTCAGTCCAGCGTGGTAGCAGGTTAGGGAAGACCCTCTCAGACCAGCGTGGTAGCAGGTTAGTCTGGGAAGACCCTCTCAGTCCAGCGTGGTAGCAGGTTAGTCTGGGAAGACCCTCTCAGACCAGCGTGGTAGCAGGTTAGGGAAGACCCTCTCAGTCCAGCGTGGTAGCAGGTTAGTCTGGGAAGACCCTCTCAGTCCAGCGTGGTAGCAGGTTAGGGAAGACCCTCTCAGACCAGCGTGGTAGCAGGTTAGTCTGGGAAGACCCTCTCAGTGCAGCAACGAGACACCATGTGGGTAAGAGAAGACAATGTGGTGATGTATTGTTTCATATCATCATTGCTAAGCATTTTCAATAGCTAGTTGGAGTGTGTCTCATCTGAAAGGGTTGGGATAGCGTCGCCAGAAGGCAGACACACGACCTATTCCCATGCACTCTTTATCTCGTTGACAAAATACCTCCCCGTCTCTCTCTCTCACACGGTTTACCAAGCGTTCATATGGAGACAGTCTAGATCTGTACAGTAGAGGGAAGGTTGTGTAGTTATTTAACAGAGGATGTAAGGCCAAGCTGCATATAGCAAGATAGATGTATTTTCTAGCTAGCTACTTCAGAGGTTGAAACACACACACAGGGGTCTACAGACGTCCAGCTCAAGTACATTTTTTGTTGGTGGCATACACATCAGCTGATCCCAGATCTGTGTCTAAGGGCCACATAGCCAACTGGACAGGAGCGCCAGGGCCGAGCTAGTTACAACACAGTCCCTACTCTCCAACAAGACAAATGCCACACACACTGAACATAAATATAAAGGGAGCATGTAAAAGTGTTGGTCCCATGTTTTCATGAGCTGAAATTAAAAGATCCCAGAAAATGTTCCAAACGCACAAAAAGCTTATTTCTTTCTTGTTTGTTTACATCCCTGTTAGTGAGCCTTTCTCCTTTGCCAAGATAATCCATCCACCTGACAGGTGTGGCATATCAAGAAGCTGATTAACTATCAAGATCATTACGCAGGTGCACCTTGTGCTGGGGACAATAAAAGGCCACTCTAAAATGTACAGTTTTCTGCTCCTTGTCTGGTTATTGCAGACCCTCAAATGAACGAGGTGTAGAGTGCATGGGATCAGGTCGGGCCTACGCCCTCCCAGGAGTTTGCCCCTGTCCAGTCATGTGAAATCCATAGATTTAGGGCCTAATTTATTTATTTCAATTCATTTGATTTTCCTTATTTAAACTGTAAATCAATAACATCTTGAAATTGTTGCATGTTGCGTTTATGTTTTTGTTCAGTCAGCAGAAAGCGATGTATTCTTCTCTGTCCATCCATCGTGCAGTGTGGTGTGGCGACTCTTCGACTCTGAGGACAAAGGAGACACACATGAGAAACTGGTGAGGTGATACCAAGGTTCGCCACACGGTGGAGCTAAACGTCTACAATTGATGACATCGATGAAATAGATTCACAATTAGAGAACAAGTTGGAGGTTCTTCCAAAAACTGAACAGAAATGTCATTGCCAGCATATTGTCTGAGTAGAATAAATGTATTTTAGCCTCACTAGAAAATAGCTTACAAGAGATTGAAAACTTGAATAATTTAAAGCAGTTTATTAAAATAAAGTCATTTTAAATGGATTTGTATTTCAGTGACCTCATTCAGAATTAATCGCGATAAGGTCGTTCTAGTAGCCTAGACCTGTAATGTACTCTCCTCTTCTCCTCTCATCTCCTCCTCTCATCTCCTCCTCTCCCTCTCCTCCTTTTCCTCTCCCTCCACCTCTCCTCTCATCCTCTCCTCTCTTCCTCCTCCTCCTCCTCCTCCTCTCCCCTCCCCTCAACACCTCGTTCATTTGAGGGTCTGCAATAACCAGACAAGGATCAGAGACACACAGAGAGAAGAGGCTTCTCGATGATTATCGCTGAATAACGGAGAAATATGAATTATAAGCGAACTTGTGGACAGATATTTCTGGTAAAGATACTTCATTATTTCTGGTAAAGACACTTTGTAAAGAAATGTCAAATTGAATTAGGCTAATGATTACTGAACTATTTTAAAATAGATTTATTTCAGGTAAAAAACGTACTGCGGTCAGAATAATTTCAGAATTTTTCTCTTTATTTAGTTGATGTTTCTGAGTACAGTAGCATTGATTCTAATCAAACAAAATGTTAAGAAATGTTCTCTGAACTCATTGAAAATAGACTTACTTCAGGTCAACTTTGGTTTATTTAGTGTCTGTTAGTGAGTTCAGTAGCCTGTTGGCATGATCTGGATAACAGCGAGTACGACTGCTGGCCTCTGGAGAAACCTGATGAACAGAACATGATCGACTGCGGAGGTGGGTCTGAGTGTGGTGTGTGTGTGTGTGTGTGTGTGTGGTGTGTGGTGTGTGGTGTGTGGTGTGTGGTGTGTGGTGTGTGGTGTGTGGTGTGTGGTGTGTGTGTGTGTGTGTGTGTGTGTGTGTGTGTGTGTGTGTGTGCGTGCGAGTTTGTGTGTGATTGAACAGAACATGATCGACTATGGAGGTGGGTCTGAGTGTGTATGTGTGTGTGTGTGTTTGATATATGTGTGTGTGTGTACGTGTGTTTGAACAGAACATCATCGACTGCGGAGGTCTGGGTTTGGGATCCATTATAGTGATTGTTTATTGGCTACTGATGTTTTCATAATATGTATATTATGCATCTCTCTCTCTGTTTTCATCTCTCTACCTCTTCTCTCTCTATATTTTCATCTCTCTCTCCACCTTCTTCTCTCTCTCTACCTTCATCTCTCTCTCTGTCTTCATCTCTCTCTCTGTGTCTTCATTTCCCTCTCTACCTTGTCTCTCTCTCTCTATCTTCTTCTCTCTCTCTGTCTTCATCTCTCTCTCTACCTTCATCTCTCTCTCTACCTTCATCTCTCTCTCTCTATCTTCATCTCTCTCTCTATCTTCATCTCTCTCTCTACCTTCATCTCTCTCTCTCTGTCTTCATTTCCCTCTCAACCTTCATATTTCTTCTGTATTTCTCTCTCTCTATCTTCATCTTTCTCTCTACCTTCTTCTCTCTCTACCTTCATCTCTCTGTCTTCATCTCTCTACCTCATCTCTCTCTCTATCTTCATCTCTCTCTCTACCTTCTTCTCTCTCTACCTTCATCTCTCTGTCTTCATCTCTCTACCTCTTCTCTCTCTATCTTCATCTCTGTCTCTCTATCTTCATCTCTCTGTCTTCATCTCTCTCTACATCTTCATCTCTTTTCCATCTCTCCCTGTGTGTCTGACCTGCATTTGTGCATCTGTCTGTCCGTGTGTGTGTGTCTGTCTGTCTGTCTGTCTGTCTGTCTGTCTGTCTGTCTGTCTGTGTGTGTGGGTGTGTGGGTGGGTGTGTGTGTGTGTGTGTGTGTGTGTGTGTGTGTGTGTGTGTGTGTGTGTGTGTGTGTGTGTGTGTGTGTGTGTGTGTGTGTGTGTGTGTGTGTGTGTGTGTGTGTGTAGGGTTAGAGATGGCGTGGGTGGTACGCCCCCCAGAAGAGGTGATCAGTGGAGATGTATTTAGTGTGACCTACTCTGTTACGGCTCAGGACAGCTTCTACCAGTGGGCTATGGACCACGACATCTTCCCACACAGGTAGGTCCGACACACACACACACACACGGACAGACACACACACACACCAACTATCTGTGTCCTCTCTCAGTTCAGTCAGCTCGGCGACAGCAGCCAGGGCGTTCTGTGAGAGCCACGACTGTCCTGCCAACTGGAAGGATTGTAACGGAGACAACTGCTGTATTCACCATGCAAATATACACTCCTGTCCCCTGGGATTCATGGTACACACACACACACACACACACACACACACACACACACACACACACACACACACACACACACACACACACACACACACACACACACACACACACACACACACACACACACACACGAATGAAGGAGCACATAATGAAACACATTTAGCACTTTTCTCTGTCTGTCTGTCTGTCTGTCTGTCTGTCTGTCTGTCTGTCTCTCATGTCTCTCATGTCTCTCATGTCTGTCCGTCTCTCATGTCTGTCTGTCTGTCTGTCTCTCATGTCTGTCTGTCTGTCTGTCTCTCATGTCTGTCTGTCTGTCTGTCTCTCATGTCTCTCAGTCTCTCATGTCTCTCATGTCTGTCCGTCTCTCATGTCTGTCTGTCTGTCTGTCTGTCTGTCTGTCTGTCTGTCTGTCTGTCTGTCTGTCTGTCTGTGTTTCAATTCGATTTATTCTATTGCCATGAAAAGTAAAGCAGTAACATTGTAAACAGAAGTAACAGAATGCCTGTTAGTAATAAAGCATTCTCTCTCTCTGCAGACTACAGAGAGGATCTGTGGACCGTGGATCCCTGACGACGGTCGAATCTTCACACACACTCTATCTACCGCTGGCAAGATGACTCAAACCAACTGGACCGCTAAGGTAGGACCACAATACAACCGCACGCACGCACGCACATACACACACACACACATACACACACACACACACACACACACACACACACACACACACCACACACACACCACACACCACACACCACACACCACACACCACACACCACACACCACACACACACACACACACACACACACACACACACACACACACACACACACACACACACACACACACACACACACACACACACACACCACACACCACACACCACACACCACACACCACACACCACACACACACACCACACACACACCACACACCACACACCACACACACACAGTACAACTAACCTTGTGGGGACTCACAATTCAGTCCCATTCAAAATCCTAACAACCCCAAATCTAAAAACCTGCTCCAAAACCTCATTCTAATCCTAAACCGTCTAGAAATAGAATTTGACCTTGTGAGGACCAACAAAATGTCCCCAGTTGGTCAAAACATTAGTTTGTTCACTATTCTTGTGGGGACTTCTGGTCTTCAAGTATAGTTAAACACATCCACACACACACACACACACACACACACACACACACACACACACACACACACACACACACACACACACACACACACACACACACACACACACACACCAACAGTTGACCAGATGTGTGTAAACATCTGACCTGTGTGTGTGTGTGTGTGTGTGTGTGTGTGTGTGTGTGTGTGTGTGTGTGTGTGTGTGTGTGTGTGTGTGTGTGTGTGTGTGTGTGTGTGTGTGTGTGTGTGTGTGTGTGTGTGTGTGTGTGTGTGTGTGTGTCTGTGTGTGTGTGTGTCTGTGTGTGTGTGTGTGTGTGTGTGTGTGTGTGTGTGTGTGTGTGTGTGTGTGTGTGTGTGTGTGTGTGTGTGTGTGTGTGTGTGTGTGTGTGTTGTCTCTAGGTGGTGCTGGTCCATGCTGGGCTGACCTCTCTCATAGCTCATATCAGAGTGGGACGTATGCAGGTAGCACTGGAGGCTAAGACCACTGTCCTGCCTGTTATAGGTAGGTATTCAGGTATCTGTGGAGGGAGACCACTGTCCTGTCTGTTATAGGTAGGTATTCAGGTATCTGTGGAGGGAGATCACTGTCCTGCCTGTTATAGGTAGGTATTCAGGTATCTGTGGAGGGAGCCCACTGTCCTGCCTGTTATAGGTAGGTATTCAGGTATCTGTGGAGGGAGACCACTGTCCTGTCTGTTATAGGTAGGTATTCAGGTATCTGTGGAGGGAGACCACTGTCCTGTCTGTTATAGGTAGGTATTCAGGTATCTGTGGAGGGAGACCACTGTCCTGCCTGTTATAGGTAGGTATTCAGGTATCTGTGGAGGGAGATCACTGTCCTGCCTGTTATAGGTAGGTATTCAGGTATCTGTGGAGGGAGACCAATGTCCTGTCTGTTATAGGTAGGTATTCAGGTATCTGTGGAGGGAGACCACTGTCCTGCCTGTTATAGGTAGGTATTCAGGTATCTGTGGAGGGAGACCACTGTCCTGCCTGTTATAGGTAGGTATTCAGGTATCTGTGGAGGGAGATCACTGTCCTGCCTGTTATAGGTAGGTATTCAGGTATCTGTGGAGGGAGCCCACTGTCCTGCCTGTTATAGGTAGGTATTCAGGTATCTGTGGAGGGAGACCACTGTCCTGCCTGTTATAGGTAGGTATTCAGGTATCTGTGGAGGGAGATCACTGTCCTGCCTGTTATAGGTAGGTATTCAGGTATCTGTGGAGGGAGCCCACTGTCCTGCCTGTTATAGGTAGGTATTCAGGTATCTGTGGAGGGAGACCACTGTCCTGTCTGTTATAGGTAGGTATTCAGGTATCTGTGGAGGGAGACCACTGTCCTGCCTGTTATAGGTAGGTATTCAGGTATCTGTGGAGGGAGACCACTGTCCTGTCTGTTATAGGTAGGTATTCAGGTATCTGTGAAGGGAGACCACTGTCCTGTCTGTTATAGGTAGGTATTCAGGTATCTGTGGAGGGAGACCACTGTCCTGTCTGTTATAGGTAGGTATTCAGGTATCTGTGGAGGGAGACCACTGTCCTGTCTGTTATAGGTAGGTATTCAGGTATCTGTGGAGGGAGACCACTGTCCTGTCTGTTATAGGTAGGTATTCAGGTATCTGTGGAGGGAGACCACTGTCCTGTCTGTTATAGGTAGGTATTCAGGTATCTGTGGAGGGAGACCACTGTCCTGTCTGTTATAGGTAGGTATTCAGGTATCTGTGGAGGGAGACCACTGTCCTGTCTGTTATAGGTAGGTATTCAGGTATCTGTGGAGGGAGACCACTGTCCTGCCTGTTATAGGTAGGTATTCAGGTATCTGTGGAGGGAGACCACTGTCCTGTCTGTTATAGGTAGGTATTCAGGTATCTGTGGAGGGAGACCACTGTCCTGTCTGTTATAGGTAGGTATTCAGGTATCTGTGGAGGGAGACCACTGTCCTGTCTGTTATAGGTCTTCTTGCCTCTACAGTGTGTGTGCGTGTGCATGTGTGTGTGTGTGTGTGTGTGTGTGTGTGTGTGTGTGTGTGTGTGTGTGTGTGTGTGTGTGTGTGTGTGTGTGTGTGTGTGTGTGTGTGTGTGTGTGTGTGTGTGTGTGTGTGTGTGTGTGTGTGTGTGTGTGTGTGTGTGTGTAACCTTCTCCTTGCCTCCACAGTGTGTGGTGATGGTGTGTGTGATGAAGTGGAGGAGGTGTGTTCAACCTGCCCAGCTGACTGTGGGGAGTGTCCCATGACGGCTGCTATCAAAGTAGCCATCGGACTTCCTGTTACCATAGTGTTCATTAGCTTCATCATTACAGCCACGGTGAGACGCACACACACACACACACACACACCCACAAACACACTCCTGCATGCACAAACGCACACACACACACACACACACACACACACACACACACACACACACACACACACACACACACACACACACACACACACACACACACACACACACACACACACCACACACACACTCCTGTATGCACAAACACACTCCTGCATGCACACACAGAAGCATGTCATCCACAAGGCTTCCTCCTTCTGTCCAATCCTTCCTCTGTACGGTGTTAGTCTGACGGTAAAGACAGTAAGGGGTGTTAGCCTTGTTACAGAAAAGACAGTCAGGGGTGTTAGCCTGGTGACAGTAAAGACAGTGACAGTCAGGGGTGTTAGCCTGGTGACAGTTAAGGCAGTGAGGGGTGTTAGCCTGGTGACAGTAAAGACAGTGAGGGGTGTTAGCCTGGTGACAGTAAAGACAGTGACAGTCAGGGGTGTTAGCCTGGTGACAGTAAAGACAGTGACAGTCAGGGGTGTTAGCCTGGTGACAGTTAAGGCAGTGAGGGGTGTTAGCCTGGTGACAGTAAAGACAGTGAGGGGTGTTAGCCTGGTGACAGTAAAGACAGTGACAGTCAGGGGTGTTAGCCTGGTGACAGTAAAGACAGTAAGGGGTGTTAGCCTGGTGACAGTAAAGACAGTAAGGGGTGTTAGCCTGGTGACAGTAAAGACAGTAAGGGGTGTTAGCCTGGTGACAGTAAAGACAGTAAGGGGTGTTAGCCTGGTGACAGTAAAGACAGTAAGGGGTGTTAGCCTGGTGACAGTAAAGACAGTAAGGGGTGTTAGCCTGGTGACAGTAAAGACAGTAAGGGGTGTTAGCCTGGTGACAGTTAAGACAGTGACAGTAAGGGGTGTTAGCCTTGTGACAGTAAAGACAGTAAGGGGTGTTAGCCTGGTGACAGTAAAGACAGTAAGGGGTGTTAGCCTTGTGACAGTAAAGGCAGTGACAGTAAGGGGTGTTAGCCTGGTGACAGTAAAGACAGTAAGGGGTGTTAGCCTTGTGACAGTAAAGGCAGTGACAGTGAGGGGTGTTAGCCTTGTGACAGTAAAGACAGTAAGGGGTGTTAGCCTGGTGACAGTAAAGACAGTAAGGGGTGTTAGCCTTGTGACAGTAAAGACAGTAAGGGGTGTTAGCCTTGTGACAGTAAAGGCAGTGAGGGGTGTTAGCCTGGTGACAGTAAAGACAGTGACAGTAAGGGGTGTTAGCCTGGTGACAGTAAAGACAGTAAGGGGTGTTAGCCTTGTGACAGTAAAGACAGTAAGGGGTGTTAGCCTGGTGACAGTAAAGACATTGACAGTAAGGGGTGTTTGCCTTGTGACAGTAAAGACAGTAAGGGGTGTTAGCCTGGTGACAGTAAAGACAGTGACAGTAAGGGGTGTTAGCCTGGTGACAGTAAAGACAGTAAGGGGTGTTAGCCTGGTGACAGTAAAGACAGTGACAGTAAGGGGTGTTAGCCTTGTGACAGTAAAGACAGTAAGGGGTGTTAGCCTGGTGACAGTAAAGACAGTGACAGTAAGGGGTGTTAGCCTGGTGACAGTAAAGACAGTGACAGTAAGGGGTGTTAGCCTTGTGACAGTAAAGACAGTAAGGAGTGTTAGCCTTGTGACAGTAAAGACAGTGACAGTAAGGGGTGTTAGCCTAGTGACAGTAAAGACAGTAAGGGGTGTTTGCCTTGTGACAGTAAAGACAGTAAGGGGTGTTAGCCTTGTGACAGTAAAGACAGTGACAGTAAGGGGTGTTAGCCTGGTGACAGTAAAGACAGTAAGGGGTGTTAGCCTTGTGACAGTAAAGACAGTGACAGTAAGGGGTGTTAGCCTGGTGACAGTAAAGACAGTTAGGGGTGTTAGCCTGGTGACATTAAAGACAGTGAGGGGTGTTAGCCTGGTGACAGTTAAGACAGTAAGGGGTGTTAGCCTGGTGACAGTTAAGACAGTGACAGTAAGGGGTGTTAGCCTTGTGACAGTAAAGACAGTAAGGGGTGTTAGCCTGGTGACAGTAAAGACAGTAAGGGGTGTTAGCCTTGTGACAGTAAAGGCAGTGACAGTAAGGGGTGTTAGCCTGGTGACAGTAAAGACAGTAAGGGGTGTTAGCCTTGTGACAGTAAAGGCAGTGACAGTGAGGGGTGTTAGCCTTGTGACAGTAAAGACAGTAAGGGGTGTTAGCCTGGTGACAGTAAAGACAGTAAGGGTTGTTAGCCTGGTGACAGTAAAGACAGTAAGGGGTGTTAGCCTGGTGACAGTAAAGACAGTGACAGTAAGGGGTGTTTGCCTTGTGACAGTAAAGACAGTAAGGGGTGTTAGCCTGGTGACAGTAAAGACAGTGACAGTAAGGGGTGTTAGCCTGGTGACAGTAAAGACAGTGACAGTAAGGGGTGTTAGCCTTGTGACAGTAAAGACAGTGACAGTAAGGGGTGTTAGCCTGGTGACAGTAAAGACAGTAAGGGGTGTTTTCCTTGTGACAGTAAAGACAGTAAGAGGTGTTAGCCTTGTGACAGTAAAGACAGTGACAGTAAGGGGTGTTAGCCTGGTGACAGTAAAGACAGTAAGGGGTGTTAGCCTTGTGACAGTAAAGACAGTGACAGTAAGGGGTGTTAGCCTGGTGACAGTAAAGACAGTAAGGGGTGTTAGCCTTGTGACAGTAAAGACAGTAAGGGGTGTTAGCCTTGTGACAGTAAAGACAGTGACAGTAAGGGGTGTTAGCCTTGTGACAGTAAAGACAGTCTGGGGTGTTAGCCTTGTGACAATGAAGACAGTGACAGTGAGGGGTGTTAGCCTTGTGACAGTAAAGACAGTAAGGGGTGTTAGCCTGGTGACAGTAAAGACAGTAAGGGGTGTTAGCCTTGTGACAATGAAGACAGTGACAGTAAGGGGTGTTAGCCTTGTGACAGTAAAGACAGTAAGGTCTGTTAGCCTTGTGTCAGTAAAGACAGTGACAGTAAGGGGTGTTAGCCTGGTGACAGTAAAGACAGTAAGGGGTGTTAGCCTGGTGACAGTAAAGACAGTGACAGTAAGGGGTGTTAGCCTGGTGACAGTAAAGACAGTAAGGTGTGTTAGCCTTGTGACAGTAAAGACAGTGACAGTAAGGGGTGTTAGCCTTGTGACAGTAAAGACAGTAAGGGGTGTTTGCCTTGTGACAGTAAAGACAGTAAGGGGTGTTAGCCTTGTGACAGTAAAGACAGTGACAGTAAGGGGTGTTAGCCTTGTGACAATGAAGACAGTGACAGTGAGGAGTGTTAGCCTTGTGACAGTAAAGACAGTAAGGGGTGTTAGCCTGGTGACAGTAAAGACAGTAAGGGGTGTTAGCCTTGTGACAATAAAGACAGTGACAGTGACGGGTGTTAGCCTTGTGACAGTAAAGACACTAAGGGGTGTTAGCCTTGTGACAGTAAAGACGGTAAGGGGTGTTAGCCTGGTGACAGTAAAGACAGTGACAGTAAGGGGTGTTAGCCTTGTGACAGTTAAGACAGTAAGGGGTGTTAGCTTTGTGACAGTTAAGACAGTAAGGGGTGTTAGCCTTGTGACAGTAAAGATCTGGGTCCTTCCACTAATAGAGTTCCTTTTCCGTCTCTTTGGTATTAATTGGTTTTAATTGGTTTTAATTGTTGACCAATATTGAATTTTGAAAAGCCTGTTATATTAAATGAAGTGACCTTTAATATAGACCACATGAATAATTCAATAGGTCAGATTTTTTATATGAATAAAGACTCGCTAAAATGCAAATATTAATTATTTTGACTTGTCCCTCCTTCCTTCTCGGAAGAGTTTAACCCAAAACGTTTTCACTATCATTGCAAAGCCCTGCACTCTTAGAAACAAATCAGCTACAGTGCCTTCAGATCTTTACAACCTGAATAAAAACATCACAAAAAACTGTTTGACATTTTTTGCAAATTTATTGACAATTAAATACCCTGAGTAAATACATATTATAATCACCTTGGGCAGCTGTGAGTTTTTCTGGGTAAGTATCTAAGAGCTTTGCACACCTGCACTGTACAATATTTTGCACTATTCCTTTTCAAATTTTTCAAGCTCTATCAAGTTGGCTGTTGATAATTGCTAGACAGCCATTTACAGGTCTTGCCATAGATTTTCAAATAGATTTAAGTAGATTTAAGTCCAAACTGTGACTAGGCCACTCAGGAACGTTCACTGTCTTCTTGGTAATCAACTCCAGTGTAGATGTGGCCTTGTCTTTTAGGTTATTGTCCTGCTGAAAGGTGAATTTGTCTCCCAGTGTCTGTTGGAAAGCAAACTGAACCAGGGTTTCCTCTAGAATGTTGCCTGTGCTTAGCTCTTTTTATCCCCCCAAAACTCCCTAGTCATTGCCGATGACAAGCATACCCATAACATGATGCAGCCACCACCATGCTTGGAAATATGAAGTGTTTTACTCAGTGATGTTTTTGTGTCGGTTTTGCCCCAAACATAACGGTTAATTTCTTTACCACATTTTTTGCAGTTTTACTTTAGTGCCTTATTGCAAACAGGATGCATGTTTTGGAATATTTGTATTCTGCCCAGGCTTCCTTCTGTTCACTTTGTCATTTAGGCTAGTATTGTGGAGTAACTACAATGTTGTTGATCCATCCTCAGTTTTCTCCTATCACAGAACATTAAACTCTGTAACTGTTTGAAAGTCCCCATTGTTCTCATGGTGAAATCCCTGAGAGGTTTCCTTCCTCTCCAGCAACTGAGTTAGGAAGGACACCTGTATCTTTGTCGTGACTGAGTGTATTGAAACACCATCCAAAGTGTAATTAATAACTTCACCATGCTCAAAGGGATATTCAATATCTGTTTTTTATTTTTACCCATCTACCAATGGGTGCCCTTCTTTGTGAGGCATTAGAAAACCTCCCTGGTCTTTGTGGTTGAATCTGTGTTTGAAATTCACTGCTTGACTGAGGGACCTTACAGCTAATTGTATGTACAGAGATGAGGTAGTCATAAAAAATCATTTTGAACTCTATTACAATTTATTATGTGACTTGTTAAGAACATTTTTACTCCTGAACTTATTTAGTTGAGGGGTTGAGTACTTATTGACTCAAGACATTTCAATTTTCATTTTTATTTTGTAAAAATGTCTAGAAACATAATTCCACGTTGACATATAGGCCAGTGACACAAAATCTCAGCTTAATGCATTTTAAAAACAACAAATGTCAAGGGTTGTGAATACTTTCTGAAGGCACTGTATCTTGTAGTTTTCTGCAGCTTTCACCCCACATTTTTCCTATTTTGTTGCCTTATAACCTGGAATTAAAATAGACTTTTGGGGGGGTTTGGATCATTTGATTTACACAACATGGCTGCCAAAATATTTTTTTATTGTGAATCAAACAAGAAATAACAGAAAACTTGAGTGTGCATAACTATTCATCCCCCCAAAGTCAATACTTTGTAGACCTTTTACAACAATGACAGCTGCAAGTCTCTTGGGGTATGTCTCTATAAGCTTGGCACATCTAGCCACTGGGATTTTAGCCCATTCTTCAAGGCAAAACTGCTCCAGCTCCTTCAAATTGGATGGGTTTCTGCTGGTGTACAGCAATCTTTAAGTCATAACACAGATTCTCAATTGGATTAAGGTCTGGGCTTTGACTAGGCCATTCCAAGACATTTAAATGTTTCCTCTTAAACCACTTGAGTGTTGCTTTAGCAGTATGCTTAGGGTCATTGTCCTGCTGGAAGGTGAACCTCCGTCCCAGTCTCAAATCTCTAGAAGACTGAAACAGGTTTCCCTCAAGAATTTCCCTGTATTTAGCGCCATCCATCATTCCTTCAATTCTGACCAGTTTCCCAGTCCCTGCCGATGAAAAACATCCCCACAGCATGATGCTGCCACCACCATGCTTCACTGTGAGGATGGTGTTCTCAGGGTGATGAGAGGTGTTGGGTTTGTGCCAGACATAGCGTTTTCCTTGGCCAAAAATATCAATTTTAGTCTCAAATGACCAGAGTACCTTCTTCCATATGTTTGGGGAGTCTCCCACATGCATTTTGGCGAAAACCAAATGTGTTTGCTTATTATTTTTTTTAAGTAATGGATTTTTTCTGGCCACTCTTCCGTAAAACCTAGCTCTGGGGAGTGTACAGTTTAAAGTGGTCCTATGGACAGATACTCCAATCTCAACTGTGGGGCTTTGCAGATTCTTCAGGGTTACCTTTGGTCTCTTTGTTGCCTCTCTGATTAATGCCCTCCTTTCCTGGTCCGTGAGTTTTTGTGGGCGGCCCTCTCTTGGCAGGTTTGTTGTGGTGCCATATTCTTTCCGTTTTTAATAATGGATTTAATGGTGCTCCGTGAGATGTTCAAAGTTTTAGATATTTTTTTACAACCCAACCCTGATCTGTACTTCTCCACAACTTTGTCCCTGACCTGTTTGGAGAGCTCCTTGGTCTTCATGGTGCCGCTTGCTTGGTGGTGCCCCTTGCTTAGTGGTGTTGCAGACTCTGGGGCCTTTCAGAGCATGTGTATATATACTGAGATCATGTGACACTTAGATTGCACACAGGTGGACTTTATTTAATTAATTATGTGACTTCTGTGTAACGGTAATCCTCCTCCTCTTCATCAGAAGAGGAGGAGTATTGAGGGAACCAAGGCGCAGCGTAGTGAAATGACATAATTTATTAAAGAAAACACGAACTTGACTAAACTAACAAAAACAACAAACGGTGTAGACAGACCTAGACGACGAACTTACATAAAACAAGAAGAACGCACGAATAGGAAACATAGGCTACACAAATCGAACAAACCGTAAACAGTCCCGTATGGTGCAAACATATACACAGACACAGGAGACAATCACCCACAACGAACACTGTGAAAACGCCTACCTAAATATGACTCTTAATTAGAGGAACGCCAAACACCTGCCTCTAATTAAGAGCCATACCAGGCAACCCATAAACCAACACAGAAACAGAAAACAGAGAATGCCCACCCAAACTCACGTCCTGACCAACTAACACATATAACAAACTAACAGAAATAGGTCAGGAACGTGACATTCTGAAGGTAATTGGATGCACCAGATCTTATTTAGGGGCTTCATAGCAAAGGGGGTGAATACATATGCACACACCACTGTTTTTTTTATTTAACTTTTTATTTTTTCATTTCACTTCACCAATTTTGACTATTTTGTATGTCCATTACATGAAATCCACATTAAAATCTATTTAAATTACAGGTTATAATGCAACACAATAGGAAAAACGCCGAGGGGGATGAATACTTTTACAAGGCACTGTAGAATCTTAAAGGGTTCTTCGGCTGTCCCTTAGGATAATATAGCTGTTCTCCTATGGAACCCTTTTTTCTAAGAGTGTAGTTATTTTGTTTATTTGACAAAGTAATTTCTAATATTTATTTAATGTGATTAGTGATTCATTTAAATCTGTTCCTCATTTAAAAGGTCAACCCTGTTCCATGACCTGAACACTCCATTTAATGTTAAATAAAGGTTAAATAAACAAATAAACAAATATTAAAATATGGTGAAACTATTCATTGTTTATATCATTTTTATAAAAGAAACATTGAATATTTTATAGTCAAATAGTAAAAGATATAATATATAAATATATAAAAGCAGGTGAGCTGGTTCTTTTAAACCGTTACCTGGTGTTTTGTTTGTTTTGGAAAACTGAGTGGGTCGAACACGTACCTAGATAGACGGGCTAGAAATGTTTTTAACAATTAACATATATTTTTATGTACACAACAAGCTTCCACTTCCCTTGTCACAAGGGGATTCGTGGTTTATTTTTAAGATGAGATTGTCAACCCCTAATAAGGCCGCATGCTTCCCAGCCCAAACACTTCGGAACACTTCGGAACAAGACATTTTGTGACTTTTGTCAGCAAGGGTTCTTTCGAATATTCAGGCACACAAAATATTTTCTCAAGGCAAGCCGAAGTCTACACCCCCTCGTCGGCGATTGGTCAGCAGATTCTTCAATTAAGTGCCTGTTGTAAAATTGTGCGACTAAGATTTCCTCTGCAAAAACATTAAAATTAATGACAGATTTCTTGAGTTATCTTAGATTAATTCAGACTACTTTGAGGAAGTGTTTTCTGGCTACTGCGTCTCAAAATGGACAAACAGTACAATTGCCATCTGATTTGCTGCCTCAGAACATGAAATAGACTGCCTGTCGTTCTGTCTTGTGTTTGCAATACAGTTACAACAGACAACAATGTTCATACCAACATGTTGATCATGTATTTTGTGTACAACATGAAAGCTGCATGTAGGCTAACACCCCTCCTGAAAAAAGAACATGAACTCGCACCAGAGGCATGTAATTTATAGTTTGAACATGTTGACCAGATCTTTAATGTACAACATGAATTTCCCCCAATGTCAATGAGGGGGAAATGGGAACACTGAGCAGAAACTACGTAGGCAGCAGAGTGGACAGCAGCAGAGGGGACAGCAGCAGAGTAGGAAGCAGCAGCAGGGTGGACAGCAGCAGAGGGAACAGCAGCAGAGGGAACAGCAGCAGAGGGAACAGCAGCAGAGGGAACAGCAGCAGAGTGGACAGCAGCAGAGGGAACAGCAGCAGAGTGGGCAGCAGCAGAGGGGACAGCAGCAGAGTGGACAGCAGCAGAGGGGACAGCAGCAGAGGGGACAGCAGCAGAGGGAACAGCAGCAGAGTGGGAAGCAGCAGAGTGTACAGCAGCAGAGTGAACAGCAGCAGAGGGAACAGCAGCAGAGTGGGCAGCAGCAGAGGGGACAGCAGCAGAGTAGGAAGCAGCAGAGGGGACAGCAGCAGAGTGAACAGCAGCAGAGGGAACAGCAGCAGAGTGGGCAGCAGCAGAGGGGACAGCAGCAGAGTAGGAAGCAGCAGAGTGTACAGCAGCAGAGTGAACAGCAGCAGAGGGAACAGCAGCAGAGTGGGCAGCAGCAGAGGGGACAGCAGCAGAGTAGGAAGCAGCAGAGTGGACAGCAGCAGAGTGGGAAGCAGCAGAGTGTACAGCAGCAGAGTGGGAAGCAGCAGAGTAGGAAGCAGCAGATTTGGTGGCAGCAGCAGAGTGGGAGCAGATGGGACAGCAGAGTGGAGGACAGCAGAGTGGACAGGAGAGTGGAAAGTAGAGTGAACAGCATAGTGGACAACAGAGTGGACAGCCGAGTGGACAGCCGAGTGGGAAGTTGAGTGAACAACAGAGTGGGCAGCAGAGTGGGCAGCCGAGTGGGCAGCCGAGTGAGCAGCATAGTGAACAACAGAGTGGACAGCCGAGTGGGAAGTAGAGTGGGAAGTAGAGTGAACAGTAGAGTGGACAGCAGAGTGGGCAGCAGAGTGGACAGCAGAGTGGGAAGTAGAGTGAACAGTAGAGTGAACAGTAGAGTGAACAGTAGAGTGGACAGCAGAGTGGGAAGTAGAGTGAACAACAGAGTGGACAGTAGAGTGGACAGCAGAGTGGACAGTAGAGTGGACAGTAGAGTGAACAGTAGAGTGAACAGTAGAGTGAACAGTAGAGTGGACAGTAGAGTGGACAGCAGAGTGGACAGCAGAGTGAACAGTAGAGTGGACAGTAGAGTGGACAGTAGAGTGAACAGTAGAGTGGGCAGCAGAGTGAACAGTAGAGTGGACAGTAGAGTGGAGAGTAGAGTGAACAGTAGAGTGGGCAGCAGAGTGGACAGTAGAGTGGACAGTAGAGTGAACAGTAGAGTGGACAGCAGAGTGGACAGTAGAGTGAACAGCAGAGTGGACAGTAGAGTGGGCAGCAGAGTGGACAGTAGAGTGAACAGTAGAGTGAACAGTAGAGTGAACAGTAGAGTGAACAGTAGAGTGGGCAGCAGAGTGGACAGTAGAGTGAACAGTAGAGTGGGCAGCAGAGTGGACAGTAGAGTGGACAGTAGAGTGAACAGTAGAGTGGACAGCAGAGTGGACAGTAGAGTGAACAGCAGAGTGGACAGTAGAGTGGGCAGCAGAGTGGACAGTAGAGTGAACAGTAGAGTGAACAGTAGAGTGAACAGTAGAGTGGACAGCAGAGTGGACAGCAGAGTGAACAGCAGAGTGGACAGTAGAGTGAACAGTAGAGTGAACAGTAGAGTGGACAGTAGAGTGAACAGTAGAGTGAACAGTAGAGTGAACAGCAGAGTGGACAGTAGAGTGAACAGCAGAGTGGACAGCAGAGTGGACAGTAGAGTGAACAGCAGAGTGGACAGTAGAGTGAACAGTAGAGTGAACAGTAGAGTGAACAGCAGAGTGGACAGCAGAGTGAACAGCAGAGTGAACAGTAGAGTGAACAGCAGAGTGGACAGCAGAGTGGACAGCAGAGTGGACAGCAGAGTGAACAGCAGAGTGGACAGTAGAGTGAACAGTAGAGTGAACAGTAGAGTGAACAGCAGAGTGGACAGCAGAGTGGACAGTAGAGTGGACAGTAGAGTGGACAGTAGAGTGAACAGTAGAGTGGACAGCAGAGTGGACAGCCGAGTGAGCAGCATAGTGAACAACAGAGTGGACAGCCGAGTGGGAAGTAGAGTGGGAAGTAGAGTGAACAGTAGAGTGGACAACAGAGTGGACAGCCGAGTGGGAAGTAGAGTGGGAAGTAGAGTGAACAGTAGAGTGGACAACAGAGTGGACAGCAGAGTGGGAAGTAGAGTGGGAAGTAGAGTGAACAACAGAGTGGACAGTAGAGTGGGCAGCAGAGTGGACAGCAGAGTGGACAGCAGAGTGGACAGCGGAGTGGGCAGCGGAGTGGGCAGCAGAGTGGGCAGTAGAGTGGGCAGTAGAGTGGGCAGTAGAGTGGACAGTAGAGTGGACAGTAGAGTGAACAGCAGAGTGGACAGCAGAGTGGGCAGCAGAGTGGGCAGCAGAGTGGACAGCAGAGTGAACAGTAGAGTGAACAGTAGAGTGAACAGTAGAGTGAACAGTAGAGTGAACAGCAGAGTGGACAGCAGAGTGGACAGCAGAGTGGACAGCAGAGTGGGCAGCAGAGTGGGCAGCAGAGTGAACAGTAGAGTGGACAGCAGAGTGGGCAGCAGAGTGAACAGTAGAGTGGACAGCAGAGTGGACAGCAGAGTGGACAGCAGAGTGGACAGCAGAGTGAACAGTAGAGTGGACAGCAGAGTGAACAGTAGAGTGAACAGCAGAGTGGACAGCAGAGTGGACAGCAGAGTGGACAGCAGAGTGGACAGCAGAGTGGGCAGCAGAGTGGGCAGCAGAGTGGACAGCAGAGTGGGAAGTAGAGTGAACAGCAGAGTGGGCAGCAGAGTGGGCAGTAGAGTGAACAGTAGAGTGGGCAGCAGAGTGGACAGCAGAGTGGACAGCAGAGTGGGCAGCAGAGTGGGCAGCAGAGTGAACAGTAGAGTGGACAGCAGAGTGGACAGCAGAGTGGACAGCAGAGTGGGCAGCAGAGTGGGCAGCAGAGTGGACAGTAGAGTGGACAGTAGAGTGAACAGTAGAGTGGACAGTAGAGTGAACAGTAGAGTGAACAGTAGAGTGAACAGCAGAGTGGACAGCAGAGTGGGCAGCAGAGTGGACAGTAGAGTGGACAGTAGAGTGGACAGTAGAGTGGACAGCAGAGTGGACAGCAGCTACGTTAAAAAAAATCCTACCACTCCGTTACTTTAACAGTCACCTACTATAATATTCATTTATTTATTTACAATAGTATTTTTTTATTTATGTATTATAGTATTAATTTATTCATGTATTTATTTATTTACAATAGTATTTATTTATTTATTTATTTTATATTGTATTTATTTATTTATTTACTATAGTATTTATTTATTTATGTATTATAGTATTAACTTCTTAATTTATTAATTTATTTACAATAGTATTTATTTATTTATTTACTATAGTATTTATATATTTATTCATTTATAATAGTATTTATTTATTTATGTATTATAGTATTCATTTATTCATTTATTTATTTATTTACACAATAGTATTTATTTATACAATTATTTATTTATTTATTTATTTACTATAGTATTAATTAATTAATTAATTCATTAATTTATTTACAATAGTATTTATCTATTCATTTATTTATTGACTATCGTATTTATTTATTTATTCTCTTGTCATCGGAAAAATATTTTTTTTGAACATTAGTTGAACATTAAGTGAAATCAAACATTGTTTTTTTCTTCTTTCAAATTACACTGAACTGAATACACACACACACACACACACACACACACACACACACACACACACACACACACACACACACACACACACACACACACACACACACACACACACACACACACACACACAAACACAGTAAAGCTAACGTTGTTGTGTGTACTCATCTCTTTTTCTTCAGTGGTTTAAATACCAGAAACAGAAGATGCTTTGGGATGAGAGCTGGATCATTGACTTCAGGCAGATCAAACATGGTACTGCTATACTATTCTATATCAGGCAGATCCAACATGGTACTGCTATAATATATATCAGGCAGATCAAACATGGTACTGCTATAATATATATCAGGCAGATCAAACATGGTACTGCTATAATATATATCAGGCAGATCAAACATGGTACTGCTATAATATATATCAGGCAGATCAAACATGGTACTGCTATAATATATATCAGGCAGATCAAACATGGTACTGCTATAATATATATCAGGCAGATCAAACATGGTACTGCTATAATATATATCAGGCAGATCAAACATGGTACTGCTATACTATTCTATATCAGGCAGATCAAACATGGTACTGCTATAATATATATCAGGCTGATCAAACATGGTACTGCTATAATATATATCAGGCAGATCAAACATGGTACTGCTATACTATTCTATATCAGGCAGATCAAACATGGTACTGCTATACTATTCTATATCAGGCAGATCAAACATGGTACTGCTATAATATATAATATATATCAGGCAGATCAAACCTGGTACTGCTATAATATATATCAGGCAGATCAAACATGGTACTGCTATAATATATATCAGGCAGATCAAACATGGTACTGCTATAATATATATCAGGCAGATCAAACATGGTACTGCTATAATATATATCAGGCTGATCAAACATGGTACTAATATAATATATATCAGGCAGATCAAACATGGTACTGCTATAATATATATCAGGCAGATCAAACATGGTACTGCTATAATATATATCAGGCAGATCAAACATGGTACTGCTATAATATATATCAGGCAGATCAAACATGGTACTGCTATACTATTCTATATCAGGCAGATCAAACATGGTACTGCTATAATATATATCAGGCAGATCAAACATGGTACTGCTATAATATATATCAGGCAGATCAAACATGGTACTGCTATAATATATATCAGGCAGATCAAACATGGTACTGCTATAATATATATCAGGCAGATCAAACATGGTACTGCTATAATATATATCAGGCAGATCAAACATGGTACTGCTATAATATATATCAGGCAGATCAAACATGGTACTGCTATAATATATATCAGGCAGATCAAACATGGTACTGCTATACTATTCTATATCAGGCAGATCAAACATGGTACTGCTATAATATATATCAGGCTGATCAAACATGGTACTGCTATAATATATATCAGGCAGATCAAACATGGTACTGCTATAATATATATCAGGCAGATCAAACATGGTACTGCTATAATATATATCAGGCAGATCAAACATGGTACTGCTATAGTATATATCAGGCAGATCAAACATGGTACTGCTATAATATATATCAGGCAGATAAAACATGGTACTGCTATAATATATATCAGGCAGATCAAACCTGGTACTGCTATAATATATATCAGGCAGATAAAACATGGTACTGCTATAATATATATCAGGCAGATCAAACCTGGTACTGCTATAATATATATCAGGCAGATCAAACCTGGTACTGCTATAATATATATCACGCAGATCAAACATGGTACTGCTATAATATATATCAGGCAGATCAAACATGGTACTGCTATAATATATATCAGGCAGATCAAACCTGGTACTGCTATACTATTCTATATGTGTCAAACAGATATTAAAACTCATCTGTCTTTTTCTAGTTGTTATTTATGTTGATTATATTCTAACACTGCAACCCTCCCTCCCCTCTTCCTCCCTCCCCTCTTCTCTCTCCCTCCCTCCCTCCCTCCCTGCACTCTCCCTCCCTTCCTCCCTCCCCTCTTCCTCCCTCCCTCCCTCCACTCTCTTCTCTCCCTCCCTCCCTCCCTCCCTGCACTCTCCCTCCCTCCCTCCCTCCGCTCTCCCTCCCTCCCTCCACTCTCTTCTCTCTCTCCCTCCCTCCCTGCACTCTCCCTCCCTCCCTCCGCTCTCCCTCCCTCCACTTTCTTCTCTCTCTCCCTCCCTCCCTCCACTTTCTTCTCTCTCCCTCCCTCCCTCCATTCTCATGTCCCTCCCTCCCTCCCTCCCTCCCTCCCTCCCTCCCTCCCTCCCTCCCTACCCTCTCTCTCTCTCTCCCTCCCTCCCTCAACTCTTTTCCCTCCCTCCCTCTCTCCCCTCTCTCTCTCCTCCCTACCTCCATTCTATTTCTCTCCTCCCCCCCCTCCTCCCCTCTCTTCTCTCTCCTCCTCCCCCCCCCAGACCAGATAGCCAGGACTACTATGGGCAGTATCCTGTCTGCCCCTATTGCTAACAGTGATTCCAACGCCAGCTGTGTCACTGCTCTCAGCTCCTGCACAACCCAGGCTAACTCACGCAAACAACTGTTCACACACACCGGGATATAGTGAGTGTTTCTGAAACACACACAGACACACACACACCGGGAAACACACACACACACCGGGATATAGTGAGTGTTTCTGAAACACACACAGACACACACACACCGGGATATAGTGAGTGTTTCTGAAACACACACAGACACACACACACCGGGATATAGTGAGTGTCTCTGTAACACACACAGACACACACACACCGGGACACAGTGAGTGTCTCTGTAACACACACACACCGGGAAACACACAGACACCGGGACAGAGTGAGTTTTTGAAACACACACCAGGACACAGTGAGAGTCTCTGAAACACACACAGACACACAGGCAGACAGACACACAGACAGACAGACAGACAGACAGACAGACAGACAGACAGACAGACAGACAGACATTGGTAGTATTTGTATATATTGGTTGTATTTGTACATGTTGGTAGTATTATACATATTGGTAGTATTGTATATATTGGTAGTATTGTATATATTGGTAGTATTTGTATATATTGGTAGTATTTGTTTATATTGGTAGTATTTGTATATACTGGTAGTATTTGTATATATTGGTAGTATTATACATATTGGTAGTATTGTATATATTGGTAGTATTTGTATATATTGGTAGTATTTGTATATATTGGTAGTATAGTATATATTAGTAGCATTTGGCATATATGTGTAGTATTTGTATATATTGGTAGTATTGTATATATTGGTAGTATGTGTATATATTAGACGTATGTGTATGTATTGGTAGTATTGTATATATTGGCAGTATTGTACATAGTGGTAGTATTGTATATATTGGTAGGATTGGTAGTATTGGTAGGATTGTATATATTGGTAGTATTGTATGTATTAGTGGTATTGTATGTATTGGTAGTACTGTAGATATTGGCAGTATTGTATATATTGGTAGAATTGTATATATTGGTAGTATTTGTATATATTGGTAGTATTTGTATATATTGGTAGTATTGTATATATTGGTAGCATTGTATATATTGGCAGCATTGTATATATTGGTAGTATTGTATATATTGGTAGTATTGTATGCATTGGTAGTATTGTATATACTGGTAGTATTGTATTTATTGGCAGTAGTGTATGCATTGGTAGTATTGCATATATTGTTAGTATTGTATATATTGGAAGTATTTGTATGTATTAGTAGTATTGTATATATTGGTAGCAGCTGTATATGTTGGTAGTATTTGTATATATTGGTAGTATTGTATATATTGGTAGTATTTGTATATCTTGGTAGTATTGTGTATATTGGTAGTATTTGTATATATTGGTAATATTTGTATATATTGGTAGTATTGTATATATTGGTAGTATTTGTATATATTGGTAGTATGTATATATTGGTAGTATTTGTATATATTGGTAGTATTGTATATATTGGTAATATTTGTATATATTGGTAGTATTGTATATATTGGTAGTATTTGTGTATATTGGTAGTATGTATATATTGGTAGTATTTGTATATATTGGTAGTATTGTATATATTGGTAGTATTTGTATATATTGGTAGTATTGTATATATTGGTAGTATTTGTATCCTATAATCATTAGTAGTTCTTACATCTCGTCTCTGTTAATGTATAGATGATCCTCCTATTGAAAACTCTTAAGGATCTCTACAGATCGGTGTCCCACCCACGGGACAGTTGAGCTAATGTAGGCTAATGCAATTAGCATGAGGTTGTAAGTAACAAGAACATTTCCCAGAACATAGACATATCTGATATTGGCAGAAAGCTTAAATTCTTGTTAATCTAACTGCTCTGTGCAATTTACAGTAGCTATTACAGTGAAAAAATACCATGCTATTGTTTGAGGAGAGTGCACAACTTTGAATATGAAAAGTTATTAATAAACAAATTAGGCACATTTGGTCAGTCTTGATAAAACATTTTGAACAGAAATACAATGGTTCATTGGATCAGTCTAAATTTTTGCACATACACTGCTGCCATCTAGTGTCCAAAATCTAAATTGCGCCTGGGCTTGAATAATACATAATGGCCTTTCTCTTGCATTTCAAAGATGATGGTACAAAAAAAATACAAAAGAACGGTTGTTTTTTTCTTTGTATTATCTTTTACCAGATCTATTGTGTTAAATTCTACTACATTCCTTTCACATTTCCACAAACGTCAAAGTGTTTCCTTTCAAATGGTATCAAGAATATGCATATCCTTGCTTCAGGTCGTGAGTTACAGGCAGTTAGATTTAGGTATGTCATTTTAGGTGAACATTTTTAAAAGGGGCACATTCTTAGGTTATATAGTATACCTGTTGATTCTATAGTATACCTGTTGATTCAATAGTATACCTGTTGATCCTATAGTATACCTGTTGGTTCTATAGTATACCTGTTGGTTCTATAGTATACCTGTTGCTTCTATAGTATAACTGTTGATTCTATAGTATACCTGTTGATTCTATAGTATACCTGTTGCTCCTATAGTATACCTGTTGATTCTATAGTATACCTGTTGATTCTATAGTATACCTGTTGATTCTATAGTATACCTGTTGGTTCTATAGTATACCTGTTGATTCTACAGTATACCTTTTGATTCTATAGTATACCTGTTTATCCTATAGTATACCTGTTGATTCTATAGTATACCTGTTGATTCTATAGTATACCTGTTGGTTCTATGGTATACCTGTTGATTCTATGGTATACCTGTTGATTCTATAGAATATCTTTTGATTCTATAGTATACCTGTTGATTCTATAGTATACCTGTTGATTCTATAGTATACCTGTTGATTATAGAGTATATATTTTGATTCTATAGTATACCTGTTGATTCTATAGTATACCTGTTGATTCTATAGTATACCTGTTGATTCTATAGTATATCTTTTGATTCTATAGTATACCTGTTGATTCTATAGTATACCTGTTGATTCTATAGTATACCTGTTGATTCTATAGTATATCTTTTGATTCTATAGTATACCTGTTGATTCTATAGTATACCTGTTGATTCTATAGTATATCTTTTGATTCTATAGTATACCTGTTGATTCTATAGTATATATTTTGATTCTATAGTATACCTGTTGATTCTATAGTATACCTGTTGATTCTATAGTATACCTGTTGATTCTATAGTATATCTTTTGATTCTATAGTATACCTGTTGATTCTATAGTATATATTTTGATTCTATAGTATACCTGTTGATTCTATAGTATACCTGTTGATTCTATAGTATACCTGTTGATTCTATAGTATACCTGTTGATTCTATAGTATATCTTTTGATTCTATAGTATACCTGTTGATTCTATAGTCTACCTGTTGGTTCTACAGTATACCTGTTGATCGTATAGTAAACCTGTTGATCTATCCTCTAGTGATGGAAGGACGGTGGCCATCAAGCGGATTCAGACCAAGACCTTTTCTCTGTCCAAGACCATCAGACGAGAGGTCAAGCAAGTCAGGTGGGGACAATAGAGGTCAACAAGTCAGGTGGGGACAATAGAGGTCAACAAGTCAGGTGGGGACAATAGAGGTCAACATGTCAGGTGGGGACAATAGAGGTCAACAAGTCAGGTGGGGACAATAGAGGTCAACAGGTCAGGTGGGGACAATAGAGGTAAACAGGTCAGGGGGGACAATAGAGGTCAACAGGTCAGGGGGGGACAATAGAGGTCAACAAGGCAGGTGGGGACAATAGAGTTCAACATGTCAGGTGGGGACAATAGAGGTCAACATGTCAGGTGGGGACAATAGAGGTCAACAAGGCAGGTGGGGACAATAGAGGTCAACATGTCAGGTGGGGACAATAGAGGTCAACAAGGCAGGTGGGGACAATAGAGGTCAACAAGTCAACATGTCAGGTGGGGACAATAGAGGTCAACAGGTCAAGTGGGGACAATAGAGGTCAACATGTCAGGTGGGGACAATAGAGGTCAACAGGTCAGGTGGGGACAATAGAGGTCAACAAGTCAGGTGGGGACAATAGAGGTCAACATGTCAGGTGGGGACAATAGAGGTCAACAGGTCAGGGGGGGACAATAGAGGTCAACAGGTCAGGGGGGGACAATAGAGGTCAACAGGTCAGGGGGGGACAATAGAGGTCAACAGGTCAGGGGGGACAATAGAGGTCAACAGGTCAGGTGGGGACAATAGAGGTCAACAAGGCAGGTGGGGACAATAGAGGTCAACATGTCAGGTGGGGACAATAGAGGTCAACAAGGCAGGTGGGGACAATAGAGGTCAACAAGTCAACATGTCAGGTGGGGACAATAGAGGTCAACAGGTCAAGTGGGGACAATAGAGGTCAACATGTCAGGTGGGGACAATAGAGGTCAACAGGTCAGGTGGGGACAATAGAGGTCAACAAGTCAGGTGGGGACAATAGAGGTCAACATGTCAGGTGGGGACAATAGAGGTCAACAGGTCAGGGGGGGACAATAGAGGTCAACAGGTCAGGGGGGGACAATAGAGGTCAACAGGTCAGGGGGGGACAATAGAGGTCAACAGGTCAGGGGGGACAATAGAGGTCAACAGGTCAGGGGGGACAATAGAGGTCAACAAGGCAGGTGGGGACAATAGAGGTCAACAAGTCAACATGTCAGGTGGGGACAATAGAGGTCAACAGGTCAAGTGGGGACAATAGAGGTCAACATGTCAGGTGGGGACAATAGAGGTCAACAAGTCAACATGTCAGGTGGGGACAATAGAGGTCAACAGGTCAGGTGGGGATAATAGAGGTCAACAGGTCAGGTGGGGACAATAGAGGTCAACATGTCAGGTGGGGACAATAGAGGTCAACATGTCAGGTGGGGACAATAGAGGTCAACATGTCAGGTGGGGACAATAGAGGTCAACAAGGCAGGTGGGGACAATAGAGGTCAACATGTCAGGTGGGGACAATAGAGGTCAACATGTCAGGTGGGGACAATAGAGGTCAACAAGGCAGGTGGGGACAATAGAGGTCAACAAGTCAACATGTCAGGTGGGGACAATAGAGGTCAACAGGTCAAGTGGGGACAATAGAGGTCAACATGTCAGGTGGGGACAATAGAGGTCAACAGGTCAGGTGGGGACAATAGAGGTCAACAAGTCAGGTGGGGACAATAGAGGTCAACATGTCAGGTGGGGACAATAGAGGTCAACAAGTCAGGTGGGGACAATAGAGGTCAACAAGTCAGGTGGGGACAATAGAGGTCAACAAGTCAGGTTGGGACAATAGAGGTCAACAAGTCAGGTGGGGACAATAGAGGTCAACAAGTCAGGTGGGGACAATAGAGGTCAACAAGGCAGGTGGGGACAATAGAGGTCAACAAGTCAGGTGGGGACAATAGAGGTCAACAAGTCAGGTGGGGACAATAGAGGTCAACATGTCAGGTGGGGACAATAGAGGTCATCAAGTCAACATGTCAGGTGGGGACAATAGAGGTCAACAGGTCAGGTGGGGACAATAGAGGTCAACAGGTCAGGTGGGGACAATAGAGGTCAACAAGTCAGGTGGGGACAATAGAGGTCAACATGTCAGGTGGGGACAATAGAGGTCAACAGGTCAGGTGGGGACAATAGAGGTCAACAAGGCAGGTGGCAACAATAGAGGTCAACAAGGCAGGTTGGGACAATAGAGGTCAACAAGTCAGGTGGGGACAATAGAGGTCAACATGTCAGGTGGGGACAATAGAGGTCAACAAGTCAGGTGGGGACAATAGAGGTCAACATGTCAACAAGTCAGGTGGCAACAATAGAGGTCAACAAGGCAGGTGGGGACAATAGAGGTCAACAAGTCAACAAGTCAGGTGGGGACAATAGAGGTCAACAAGGCAGGTGGCAACAATAGAGGTCAACAAGTCAGGTGGGGACAATAGAGGTCAACATGTCAGGTGGGGACAAAAGAGGTCAACAAGGCAGGTGGCAACAATAGAGGTCAACAAGTCAGGTGGGGACAATAGAGATCAACATGTCAGGTGGGGACAATAGAGGTCAACATGTCAGGTGGGGACAATAGAGGTCAACAAGGCAGGTGGGGACAATAGAGGTCAACATGTCAGGTGGGGACAATAGAGGTCAACAGGTCAGGTGGGGACAATAGAGGTCAACAGGTCAGGTGGGGACAATAGAGGTCAACAAGTCAACAAGTCAGGTGGCAACAATAGAGGTCAACAAGTCAGGTGGGGACAATAGAGGTCAACAAGTCAGGTGGGGACAATAGAGGTCAACAGGTCAGGTGGGGACAATAGAGGTCAACAAGTCAGGTGGGGACAATAGAGGTCAACATGTCAGGTGGGGACAATAGAGGTCAACATGTCAGGTGGGGACAATAGAGGTCAACAAGGCAGGTGGGGACAATAGAGGTCAACAGGTCAGGTGGGGACAATAGAGGTCAACAAGTCAACAAGTCAGGTGGCAACAATAGAGGTCAACAAGTCAGGTGGGGACAATAGAGGTCAACAAGTCAGGTGGGGACAATAGAGGTCAACAGGTCAGGTGGGGACAATAGAGGTCAACATGTCAGGTGGGGACAATAGAGGTCAACAAGTCAGGTGGGGACAATAGAGGTCAACAAGTCAGGTGGGGACAATAGAGGTCAACATGTCAGGTGGGGACAATAGAGGTCAACAAGTCAGGTGGGGACAATAGAGGTCAACATGTCAGGTGGGGACAATAGAGGTCAACAAGGCAGGTGGGGACAATAGAGGTCAACAAGTCAGGTGGGGACAATAGAGGTCAACATGTCAGGTGGGGACAATAGAGGTCAACAAGTCAGGTGGGGACAATAGAGTTCAACAAGGCAGGTGGGGACAATAGAGGTCAACAAGTCAGGTGGGGACAATAGAGGTCAACAAGTCAGGTGGGGACAATAGAG